>NW_025063272.1:0-15198 GCF_018153295.1 Drosophila grimshawi | reverse complement strand
AAAAACACCTTTATAATTGAAATGGGGCAATTTGAGACAAAGATATGGCCATTTATTTCAAGGTTGACCCTATTTAATGTTTGCCTTATATTTTCTATTAATCGAAGAATATCTTTTAATATCTTTCTTAGATGAGTCGAAAGTCAAATTATTTTAATGCAGTTTTGTTCCAAAAGATTGAGCGAATTCTAAAAACACCTCTATAATTGAAATGGGGCAATTTGAGACAAAGATATGGCCATTTATTTAAAGGTTGACCCTATTTAATGTTTGCCTTATATTTTCTATTAATCGAAGAATATCTTTTAATATCTTTCTTAGATGAGTCGGAAGTCAAATTATTTTAATGCAGTTTTGTTTCAAAGATCGAGCGAATTCTAAAAACACCTTTATAATTGAAAGGGGGTAATTTTTGACGAAGATATGGCCATTTATTTCAAGGTAGACCCTATTTAATGCTTTCCATATATTTTCTGTTAATCAAGAATATCCCTTAATATCTTTCTTAGATTAGTCGGAAGTCAAATTATTTTAATGCAGTTTTGTTCCAAAGGTCGAGCGAATTCTAAAAACATCTTTATAATTGAAATGGGGCACTTTTTGACGAAGATATGGCCATTTATTTCAAGGTAGACCCTATTTAATGCTTTCCATATATTTTCTATTTATCGAAGATTATCCCTTAATATCTTTCTTAGATGAGTCGGAAGTCAAATTATTTTAATGCAGTTTTGTTCCAAAGATTGCGTGAATTCTAAAAACACCTTTATAATTAAAATGGGGCAATTTTTGACGAAGATATGGCCATTTATTTCAAGGTAGACCCTATTTAATGCTTTCCATATATTTTCTATTTATCGAAGAATATCCCTTAATATATTTCTTAGATTAGTCGGAAGTCAAATTATTTTAATGCAGTTTTGTTCCAAAGGTCGAGCGAATTCTAAAAACATCTTTATAATTGAAATGGGGCACTTTTTGACGAAGATATGGCCATTTATTTCAAGATAGACCCTATTTAATGCTTTCCATATATTTTCTATTTATCGAAGATTATCCCTTAATATCTTTCTTAGATGAGTCGGAAGTCAAATTATTTCCATGCAGTTTTGTTCCAAAGATCGAGTGAATTGTAACAACACCTTTATAATTGAAATGGGGCAATTTTGGACGAAGATATGGCCATTTATTTCAAGGTAGACCCTATTTAATGCTTTCCATATATTTTCTATTTATCGAAGAATATCCCTTAATATCGTTCTTAGATGAGTCGGAAGTCAAATTATTTTAATGAAGTTTTGTTCCAAAGATTGCGTGAATTCTAAAAACACCTTTATAATTGAAATGGGGCAATTTTTGACGAAGATATGGCCATTTATTTCAAGGTAGACCCTATTTAATGCTTTCCATATATTTTCTGTTAATCAAGAATATCCCTTAATATCTTTCTTAGATGAGTCGAAAGTCAAATTATTTTATTGCAGTTTTGTTTTAAAGATTGAGTGAATTCTAAAAACACCTCTATGATTGAAATGGGGCAATTTGAGACAAAGATATGGCCATTTATTGCAAGGTTGACCCTATTTAATGTTTGCCTTATATTTTCTATTAATCGAAGAATATCTTTTAATATCTTTCTTAGATGAGTCGGAAGTCAAATTATTTTAATGCAGTTTTGTTCCAAAGATTGAGTGAATTCTAAAAACACCTTTATAATTGAAATGGGGCAATTTTTGACGAAGATATGGCCATTTATTTCAAGGTAGACCCTATTTAATGCTTTCCATATATTTTCTGTTAATCAAGAATATCCCTTAATATCTTTCTTAGATGAGTCGAAAGTCAAATTATTTTAATGCAGTTTTGTTCCAAAAATTGAGCGAATTCTAAAAACACCTCTATAATTGAAATGGGGCAATTTGAGACAAAGATATGGCCATTTATTTCAAGGTTGACCCTATTTAATGTTTGCCTTATATTTTCTATTAATCGAAGAATATCTTTTAATATCTTTCTTAGATGAGTCGGAAGTCAAATTATTTTAATGCAGTTTTGTTTCAAAGATTGAGTGAATTCTAAAAACACCTTTATAATTGAAATGGGGCAATTTTTGACGAAGATATGGCCATTTATTTCAAGGTAGACCCTATTTAATGCTTTCCATATATTTTCTGTTAATCAAGAATATCCCTTAATATCTTTCTTAGATGAGTCGGAAGTCAAATTATTTTATTGCAGTTTTGTTTTAAAGATTGAGTGAATTCTAAAAACACCTTTATAATTGAAATGGGGCAATTTGAGACAAAGATATGGCCATTTATTTCAAGGTTGACCCTATTTAATGTTTGCCTTATATTTTCTATTAATCGAAGAATATCTTTTAATATCTTTCTTAGATGAGTCGAAAGTCAAATTATTTTAATGCAGTTTTGTTCCAAAAGATTGAGCGAATTCTAAAAACACCTCTATAATTGAAATGGGGCAATTTGAGACAAAGATATGGCCATTTATTTCAAGGTTGACCCTATTTAATGTTTGCTTTATATTTTCTATTAATCGAAGAATATCTTTTAATATCTTTCTTAGATGAGTCGGAAGTCAAATTATTTTAATGCAGTTTTGTTTCAAAGATTGAGTGAATTCTAAAAACACCTTTATAATTGAAATGGGGCAATTTTTGACGAAGATATGGCCATTTATTTCAAGGTAGACCCTATTTAATGCTTTCCATATATTTTCTGTTAATCAAGAATATCCCTTAATATCTTTCTTAGATGAGTCGGAAGTCAAATTATTTTAATGCAGTTTTGTTTCAAAGATCGAGCGAATTCTAAAAACACCTTTATAATTGAAGGGGGGTAATTTTTGACGAAGATATGGCCATTTATTTCAAGGAAGACCCTATTTAATGCTTTCCATATATTTTCTGTTAATCAAGAATATCCCTTAATATCTTTCTTAGATGAGTCGGAAGTCAAATTATTTTAATGCAGTTTTGTTCCAGAGATTGAGTGAAATCTAAAAACACCTTTATAATTGAAATGGGGCAATTTGAGACAAAGATATGGCCATTTATTTCAAGGTAGACCCTATTTAATGCTTTCCATATATTTTCTGTTAATCAAGAATATCCCTTAATATCTTTCTTAGATGAGTCGGAAGTCAAATTATTTTAATGCAGTTTTATTTTAAAGATCGAGCGAATTCTAAAAACACCTTTATAATTGAAAGGGGGCAATTTTTGACGAAGATATGGCCATTTATTTCAAGGTAGACCCTATTTAATGCTTTCCATATATTTTCTATTTATCGAAGAATATCCCTTAATATCTTTCTTAGATGAGTCGGAAGTCAAATTATTTTAATGCAGTTTTGTTCCAAAGATTGCGTGAATTCTAAAAACACCTTTATAATTGAAATGGGGCAATTTTTGACGAAGATATGGCCATTTATTTCAAGGTAGACCCTATTTAATGCTTTCCATATATTTTCTATTTATCGAAGAATATCCCTTAATATCTTTCTTAGATTAGTCGGAAGTCAAATTATTTTAATGCAGTTTTGTTCCAAAGGTCGAGCGAATTCTAAAAACATCTTTATAATTGAAATGGGGCACTTTTTGACGAAGATATGGCCATTTATTTCAAGGTAGACCCTATTTAATGCTTTCCATATATTTTCTATTTATCGAAGATTATCCCTTAATATCTTTCTTAGATGAGTCGGAAGTCAAATTATTTTAATGCAGTTTTGTTCCAAAGATCGAGTGAATTGTAACAACACCTTTATAATTGAAATGGGGCAATTTTGGACGAAGATATGGCCATTTATTTCAAGGTAGACCCTATTTAATGCTTTCCATATATTTTCTATTTATCGAAGAATATCCCTTAATATCTTTCTTAGATGAGTCGGAAGTCAAATTATTTTAATGAAGTTTTGTTCCAAAGATTGCGTGAATTCTAAAAACACCTTTATAATTGAAATGGGGCAATTTTTGACGAAGATATGGCCATTTATTTCAAGGTAGACCCTATTTAATGCTTTCCATATATTTTCTGTTAATCAAGAATATCCCTTAATATCTTTCTTAGATGAGTCGAAAGTCAAATTATTTTATTGCAGTTTTGTTTTAAAGATTGAGTGAATTCTAAAAACACCTCTATGATTGAAATGGGGCAATTTGAGACAAAGATATGGCCATTTATTTCAAGGTTGACCCTATTTAATGTTTGCCTTATATTTTCTATTAATCGAAGAATATCTTTTAATATCTTTCTTAGATGAGTCGGAAGTCAAATTATTTTAATGCAGTTTTGTTCCAAAGATCGAGCGAATTCTAGAAACACGTTTATAATTGAAAGGGGGCAATTTTTGACGAAGATATGGCCATTTATTTCAAGGTAGACCCTATTTAATGCTTTCCATATATTTTCTGTTAATCAAGAATATCCCTTAATATCTTTCTTAGATGAGTCGAAAGTCAAATTATTTTAATGCAGTTTTGTTTTAAAGATTGAGCGAATTCTAAAAACACCTCTATAATTGAAATGGGGCAATTTGAGACAAAGATATGGCCATTTATTTCAAGGTTGACCCTATTTAATGTTTGCCTTATATTTTCTATTAATCGAAGAATATCCCTTAATATCTTTCTTAGATGAGTCGGAAGTCAAATTATTTTAAAGCAGTTTTGTTCCAAAGAATTCTAAAAACACCTTTATAATTGAAATGGGGCAATTTTGGACGAAGATATGGCCATTTATTTCAAGGTAGACCCTATTTAATGCTTTCCATATATTTTCTATTTATCGAAGAATATCCCTTAATATCTTTCTTAGATGAGTCGGAAGTCAAATTATTTTAATGCAGTTTTGTTTCAAAGATTGAGTGAATTCTAAAAACACCTTTATAATTGAAATGGGGCAATTTTTGACGAAGATATGGCCATTTATTTCAACGTAGACCCTATTTAATGCTTTCCATATATTTTCTATTATTCGAAGAGTATCCCTTAATATCTTTCTTAGATTAGTCGGAAGTCAAATTATTTTAATGCAGTTTTGTTCCAAAGGTCGAGCGAATTCTAAAAACATCTTTATAATTGAAATGGGGCACTTTTTGACGAAGATATGGCCATTTATTTCAAGGTAGACCCTATTTAATGCTTTCCATATATTTTCTATTTATCGAAGATTATCCCTTAATATCTTTCTTAGATGAGTCGGAAGTCAAATTATTTCCATGCAGTTTTGTTCCAAAGATCGAGTGAATTGTAACAACACCTTTATAATTGAAATGGGGCAATTTTGGACGAAGATATGGCCATTTATTTCAAGGTAGACCCTATTTAATGCTTTCCATATATTTTCTATTTATCGAAGAATATCCCTTAATATCTTTCTTAGATGAGTCGGAAGTCAAATTATTTTAATGAAGTTTTGTTCCAAAGATTGCGTGAATTCTAAAAACACCTTTATAATTGAAATGGGGCAATTTTTGACGAAGATATGGCCATTTATTTCAAGGTAGACCCTATTTAATGCTTTCCATATATTTTATGTTAATCAAGAATATCCCTTAATATCTTTCTTAGATGAGTCGAAAGTCAAATTATTTTATTGCAGTTTTGTTTTAAAGATTGAGTGAATTCTAAAAACACCTCTATGATTGAAATGGGGCAATTTGAGACAAAGATATGGCCATTTATTTCAAGGTTGACCCTATTTAATGTTTGCCTTATATTTTCTATTAATCGAAGAATATCTTTTAATATCTTTCTTAGATGACTCGGAAGTCAAATTATTTTAATGCAGTTTTGTTCCAAAGATTGCGTGAATTCTAAAAACACCTTTATAATTGAAATGGGGCAATTTTTGACGAAGATATGGCCATTTATTTCAAGGTAGACCCTATTTAATGCTTTCCATATATTTTCTGTTAATCAAGAATATCCCTTAATATCTTTCTTAGATGAGTCGAAAGTCAAATTATTTTAATGCAGTTTTGTTTTAAAGATTGAGCGAATTCTAAAAACACCTCTATAATTGAAATGGGGCAATTTGAGACAAAGATATGGCCATTTATTTCAAGGTTGACCCTATTTAATGTTTGCCTTATATTTTCTATTAATCGAAGAATATCTTTTAATATCTTTCTTAGATGAGTCGGAAGTCAAATTATTTTAATGCAGTTTTGTTTCAAAGATTGAGTGAATTCTAAAAACACCTTTATAATTGAAATGGGGCAATTTTTGACGAAGATATGGCCATTTATTTCAACGTAGACCCTATTTAATGCTTTCCATATATTTTCTATTATTCGAAGAGTATCCCTTAATATCTTTCTTAGATGAGTCGGAAGTCAAATTATTTTAATGCAGTTTTGTTTCAAAGATCAAGTGAATTCTAAAAACACTTTTATAATTGAAATAAGGCAATTTTTGACGAAGATATGGCCATTTATTTCAAGGTAGAGCCTATTTAATGCTTTCCATATATTTTCTATTTATCGAAGAATATCCCTTAATATCTTTCTTAGATGAGTCGGAAGTCAAATTATTTTAATGCAGTTTTGTTCCAAAGGTCGAGCGAATTCTAAAAACATCTTTATAATTGAAATGGGGCAATTTTTGACGAAGATATGGCCATTTATTTCAAGGAAGACCCTATTTAATGCTTTCCATATATTTTCTATTTATCGAAGAATATCCCTTAATATCTTTCTTAGATGAGTCGGAAGTCAAATTATTTTAAAGCAGTTTTGTTCCAAAGAATTCTAAAAACACCTTTATAATTGAAATGGGGCAATTTTGGACGAAGATATGGCCATTTATTTCAAGGTAGACCCTATTTAATGCTTTCCATATATTTTCTATTTATCGAAGAATATCCCTTAATATCTTTCTTAGATGAGTCGGAAGTCAAATTATTTTAATGCAGTTTTGTTCCAAAGGTCGAGCGAATTCTAAAAACATCTTTATAATTGAAATGGGGCAATTTTTGACGAAGATATGGCCATTTATTTCAAGGTAGACCCTATTTAATGCTTTCCATATATTTTCTATTTATCGAAGAATATCCCTTAATATCTTTCTTAGATGAGTCGGAAGTCAAATTATTTTAATGCAGTTTTGTTCCAAAGATTGATTGAATTCTAAAAACACATTTATAATTGAAATGGGGCAATTTTTTACGAAGATATGGCCATTTATTTCAAGGTAGACCCTATTTAATGCTTTCCATATATTTTCTATTTATCAAGAATATCCCTTAATATCTTTCTTAGATGAGTCGGAAGTCAAATTATTTTATTGCAGTTTTGTTTTAAAGATTGAGTGAATTCTAAAAACACCTTTATAATTGAAATGGGGCAATTTGAGACAAAGATATGGCCATTTATTTAAAGGTTGACCCTATTTAATGTTTGCCTTATATTTTCTATTAATCGAAGAATATCTTTTAATATCTTTCTTAGATGAGTCGAAAGTCAAATTATTTTAATGCAGTTTTGTTCCAAAGATTGAGCGAATTCTAAAAACACCTTTATAATTGAAATGGGGCAATTTGAGACAAAGATATGGCCATTTATTTCAAGGTAGACCCTATTTAATGCTTTCCATATGTTTTCTATTTATCGAAGATTATCCCTTAATATCTTTCTTAGATGAGTCGGAAGTCAATTTATTTTAATGCAGTTTTGTTCCAAAGATCGAGTGAATTCTAAAAACACCTTTATAATTGAAATGGGGCAATTTTTGACGAAGATATGGCCATTTATTTCAAGGTAGACCCTATTTAATGCTTTCCATATATTTTCTATTTATCGAAGAATATCCCTTAATATCTTTCTTAGATGAGTCGGAAGTCAAATTATTTTAATGCAGTTTTTTTCCAAAGATTAAGTGAATTCTAAAAACACCTTTATAATTGAAATGGGGCAATTCGAGACAAAGATATGGCCATTTATTTCAAGGTAGACCCTATTTAATGCTTTCCATATGTTTTCTATTTATCGAAGATTATCCCTTAATATCTTTCTTAGATGAGTCGGAAGTCAAATTATTTTAATGCAGTTTTGTTCCAAAGATCGAGTGAATTCTAAAAACACCTTTATAATTGAAATGGGGCAATTTTTGACGAAGATATGACCATTTATTTCAAGGTAGACCCTATTTAATGCTTTCCATATATTTTCTATTTATCGAAGAATATCCCTTAATATCTTTCTTAGATGAGTCGGAAGTCAAATTATTTTAATGCAGTTTTGTTCCAAAGATCGAGTGAATTCTAAAAACACCTTTATAATTGAAATGGGGCAATTTTTTACGAAGATATGGCCATTTATTTCAAGGTAGACCCTATTTAATGCTTTCCATATATTTTCTGTTAATCAAGAATATCCCTTAATATCTTTCTTAGATGAGTCGGAAGTCAAATTATTTTAATGCAGTTTTGTTTCAAAGATCGAGCGAATTCTAAAAACACCTTTATAATTGAAAGGGGGCACTTTTTGACGAAGATATGGCCATTTATTTCAAGGTAGACCCTATTTAATGCTTTCCATATATTTTCTATTTATCGAAGATTATCCCTTAATATCTTTCTTAGATGAGTCGGAAGTCAAATTATTTCCATGCAGTTTTGTTCCAAAGATCGAGTGAATTGTAACAACACCTTTATAATTGAAATAGGGCAATTTTGGACGAAGATATGGCCATTTATTTCAAGGTAGACCCTATTTAATGCTTTCCATATATTTTCTATTTATCGAAGAATATCCCTTAATATCTTTCTTAGATGAGTCGGAAGTCAAATTATTTTAATGAAGTTTTGTTCCAAAGATTGCGTGAATTCTAAAAACACCTTTATAATTGAAATGGGGCAATTTTTGACGAAGATATGGCCATTTATTTCAAGGTAGACCCTATTTAATGCTTTCCATATATTTTCTGTTAATCAAGAATATCCCTTAATATCTTTCTTAGATGAGTCGAAAGTCAAATTATTTTATTGCAGTTTTGTTTTAAAGATTGAGTGAATTCTAAAAACACCTCTATGATTGAAATGGGGCAATTTGAGACAAAGATATGGCCATTTATTTCAAGGTTGACCCTATTTAATGTTTGCCTTATATTTTCTATTAATCGAAGAATATCTTTTAATATCTTTCTTAGATGAGTCGGAAGTCAAATTATTTTAATGCAGTTTTGTTCCAAAGATTGAGTGAATTCTAAAAACACCTTTATAATTGAAATGGGGCAATTTTTGACGAAGATATGCCCATTTATTTCAAGGTAGACCCTATTTAATGCTTTCCATATATTTTCTGTTAATCAAGAATATCCCTTAATATCTTTCTTAGATGAGTCGAAAGTCAAATTATTTTAATGCAGTTTTGTTTTGAAGATTGAGCGAATTCTAAAAACACCTCTTTAATTGAAATCGGGCAATTTGAGACAAAGATATGGCCATTTATTTCAAGGTTGACCCTATTTAATGTTTGCCTTATATTTTCTATTAATCGAAGAATATCTTTTAATATCTTTCTTAGATGAGTCGGAAGTCAAATTATTTTAATGCAGTTTTGTTTCAAAGATCTAGTGAAATCTAAAAACACTTTTATATATGAAATAAGGCAATTTTTGACGAAGATATGGCCATTTATTTCAAGGTAGAGCCTATTTAATGCTTTCCATATATTTTCTATTTATCGAAGAATATCCCTTAATATCTTTCTTAGATGAGTCGGAAGTCAAATTATTTTAATGCAGTTTTGTTCCAAAGGTCGAGCGAATTCTAAAAACATCTTTATAATTGAAATGGGGCAATTTTTGACGAAGATATGGCCATTTATTTCAAGGTAGACCCTATTTAATGCTTTCCATATATTTTCTATTATTCGAAGAATATCCCTTAATATCTTTCTTAGATGAGTCGGAAGTCAAATTATTTTAATGCAGTTTTGTTCCAAAGAATTCTAAAAACACCTTTATAATTGAAATGGCGCAATTTTGGACGAAGATATGGCCATTTATTTCAAGGTAGACCATATTTAATGCTTTCCATATATTTTCTATTTATCGAAGAATATCCCTTAATATCTTTCTTAGATGAGTCGGAAGTCAAATTATTTTAATGCAGTTTTGTTCCAAAGATTGAGTGAATTCTAAAAACACCTTTATAATTGAAATGGGGCAATTTTTGACGAAGATATGGCCATTTATTTCAAGGTAGACCCTATTTAATGCTTTCCATATATTTTCTATTTATCGAAGAATATCCCTTAATATATTTCTTAGATGAGTCGGAAGTCAAATTATTTTAATGCAGTTTTGTTCCAAAGAATTCTAAAAACACCTTTATAATTGAAATGGGGCAATTTTGGACGAAGATATGGCCATTTATTTCAAGGTAGACCCTATTTAATGCTTTTCATATATTTTCTATTTATCGAAGAATATCCCTTAATATCTTTCTTAGATGAGTCGGATGTCAAATTATTTTAATGCAGTTTTGTTTCAAAGATCAAGTAAATTGTAAAAACACCTTTATAATTGAAATGGGGCAATTTTTGACGAAGATATGGCCATTTATTTCAAGGTAGACCCTATTTAATGCTTTCCATATATTTTCTATTTATCGAAGAATATCCCTTAATATCTTTCTTAGATGAGTCGGAAGTCAAATTATTTTAATGCAGTATTGTGCCAAAGATCAAGTGAATTCTAAAAAACACCTTTATAATTGAAATGGGGCAATTTTTGACGAAGATATGGCCATTTATTTCAAGGTAGACCCTATTTAATGCTTTCCATATATTTTCTATTTATCGAAGAATATCCCTTAATATCTTTCTTAGATGAGTCGGAAGTCAAATTATTTTAATGCAGTTTTGTTCCAAAGATCAAGTGAATTCTAAAAACACCTTTATAATTGAAATGGGGCAATTTGAGACAAAGATATGGCCATTTATTTCAAGGTTGACCCTATTTAATGTTTGCCTTATTTTTTCTATTAATCGAAGAATATCTTTTAATATCTTTCTTAGATGAGTCGGAAGTCAAATTATTTTAATGCAGTTTTGTTCCGAAGATTGAGTCAATTCTAAAAAGACCTTTATAATTAAAATGGGGCAATTTTTGACGAAGATATGGCCATTTATTTCAAGGTTGACCCTATATAATGTTTGCCTTATTTTTTCTGTTAATCAAGAATATCCCTTAATATCTTTCTTAGATGAGTCGGAAGTCAAATTATTTTAATACAGTTTTGTTCCAAAGAATTCTAAAAACACCTTTATATTTGAAATGGGGCAATTTTTGACGAAGATATGGCCATTTATTTCAAGGTAGAGCCTATTTAATGCTTTCCATATATTTTCTATTTATCGAAGAATATCCCTTAATATATTTCTTAGATGAGTCGGAAGTCAAATTATTTTAATGCAGTTTTGTTTCAAAGATTGAGTGAATTCTAAAAACACCTTTATAATTGAAATGGAGCAATCTTTGACGAAGATATGGCCATTTATTTCAAGGTAGACCCTTTTTAATGCTTTCCATATATTTTCTGTTAATCAAGAATATCCCTTAATATCTTTCTTAGATGAGTCGGAAGTCAAATTATTTTAATGCAGTTTTGTTTCAAAGATCAAGTGAATTCTAAAAACACTTTTATAATTGAAATAACGCAATTTTGACGAAGATATGGCCATTTATTTCAAGGTAGAGCCTATTTAATGCTTTCCATATATTTTCTATTTATCGAAGAATATCCCTTAATATCTTTCTTAGATGAGTCGGAAGTCAAATTATTTTAATGAAGTTTTGTTCCAAAGGTCGAGCGAATTCTAAAAACATCTTTATAATTGAAATGGGGCAACTTTTGACGAAGATATGGCCATTTATTTCAAGGTAGACCCTATTTAATGCTTTCCATATATTTTCTATTTATCGAAGAATATCCCTTAATATCTTTCTTAGATGAGTCGGAAGTCAAATTATTTTAAAGCAGTTTTGTTCCAAAGAATTCTAAAAACACCTTTATAATTGAAATGGGGCAATTTTGGACGAAGATATGGCCATTTATTTCAAGGTAGACCCTATTTAATGCTTTCCATATATTTTCTATTTATCGAAGAATATCCCTTAATATCTTTCTTAGATGAGTCGGAAGTCAAATTATTTTAATGCAGTTTTGTTTCGAAGATTGAGTGAATTTTAAAAACACCTTTATAATTGAAATGGGGCAATTTTTTGACGAAGATATGGCCATTTATTTCAAGGTAGACCCTATTTAATGCTTTCCATATATTTTCTATTTATCGAAGAATATCCCTTAATATATTTCTTAGATGAGTCGGAAGTCAAATTATTTTAATGCAGTTTTGTTCCAAAGAATTCTAAAAACACCTTTATAATTGAAATGGGGCAATTTTGGACGAAGATATGGCCATTTATTTCAAGGTAGACCCTATTTAATGCTTTCCATATATTTTCTATTTATCGAAGAATATCCCTTAATATCTTTCTTAGATGGATCGGAAGTCAAATTATTTTAATGCAGTTTTGTTCCAAAGATCGAGTGAATTCTAAAAACACCTTTATAATTGAAATGGGGCAATTTTTGACGAAGATATGGCCATTTATTTCAAGGTAGACCCTATTTAATGCTTTCCATATATTTTCTATTTATCGAAGAATATCCCTTAATATCTTTCTTAGATGAGTCGGAAGTCAAATTATTTTAATGCAGTTTTGTTCCAAAGATTGCGTGAATTCTAAAAACACCTTTATAATTGAAATGGGGCAATTTGAGACAAAGATATGGCCATTTATTTCAAGGTTGACCCTATATAATGTTTGCCTTATTTTTCTATTAATCAAAGAATATCTTTTAATATCTTTCTTAGATGAGTCGGAAGTCAAAGTTGTTTTAATGCAGTTTTGTTCCAAAGATTGAGTCAATTCTAAAAAGACCTTTATAATTAAAATGGGGCAATTTTTGACGAAGATATGGCCATTTATTTCAAGGTTGACCCTATATAATGCTTTCCTTATTTTTCTGTTAATCAAAGAATATCCCTTAATATCTTTCTTAGATGAGTCGGAAGTCAAATTATTTTAATACAGTTTTGTTCCAAAAGAATTCTAAAAACACCTTTATATTTGAAATGGGGCAATTTTTGACGAAGATATGGCCATTTATTTCAAGGTAGACCCTATTTAATGCTTTCCATATATTTTCTATTTATCGAAGAATATCCCTTAATATCTTTCTTAGATGAGTCGGAAGTCAAATTATTTTAAAGCAGTTTTGTTTCAAAGATTGAGTGAATTCTAAAAACACCTTTATAATTGAAATGGAGCAATCTTTGACGAAGATATGGCCATTTATTTCAAGGTAGACCCTTTTTAATGCTTTCCATATATTTTCTGTTAATCAAGAATATCCCTTAATATCTTTCTTAGATGAGTCGGAAGTCTAATTATTTTAATGCAGTTTTGTTCCAAAGGTTGAGCGAATTCTAAAAACATTATTATAATTGAAATGGGGCAATTTTTGACGAAGATATGGCCATTTATTTCAAGGTAGACCCTATTTAATGCTTTCCATATATTTTCTGTTAATCAAGAATATCCCTTAATATCTTTCTTAGATGAGTCGGAAGTCAAATTATTTTAATGCAGTTTTGTTCCAAAGAGAGGAATTCTAAAAACACCTTTATAATTGAAAGGGGGCAGTTTTTGACGAAGATATGGCCATTTATTTCAAGGTAGACCCTATTCAATGCTTTCCATATATTTTCTATTTATCGAAGAATATCCTTTAATATCTTTCTTAGATGAGTCGGAAGTCAAATTATTTTAATTAAGTTTTGTTTCCAAAGGTTGAGCGCATTCTAAAAACACCTTTATAATTGAAATGGGGCAATTTTTGACGAAGATATGGCCATTTATTTCAAGGTAGACCCTATTTAATGCTTTCCATATATTTTCTATTTATCGAAGAATATCCCTTAATATCTTTCTTAGATGAGTCGGAAGTCAAATTATTTTAATGCAGTTTTGTTTCGAAGATTGAGTGAATTCTAAAAACTCCTTTATAATTGAAATGGGGCAATTTTTGACGAAGATATGGCCATTTATTTCAAGGTTGACCCTATTTAATGCTTTCGATATATTTTCTATTTATCGAAGAATATCCCTTAATATCTTTCTTAGATGAGTCGGAAGTTGAATTATTTTAATGCCGTTTTGTTCCAAAGAATTCTAAAAACACCTTTATAATTGAAAGGGGCAATTTTTTACGAAGATATGGCCATTTATTTCAAGGTGAGCCCCTATTTAATGCTTCCGATATATTTTCTATTTATCGAAGAATATCCCATTAATATCTTTCTTAGATGAGTCGGAAGTCGAATTATTTTAATGCAGTTTTGTTCCAAAGATTGCGTGAATTCTAAAAAACACCTTTATAATTGAAATGGGGCAATTTTGACGAAAATATGGCCATTTATTTCAAGGTAGACCCTATTTAATGCTTTCCATATATTTTCTGTTAATCAAGAATATCCCTTAATATCTTTCTTAGATGAGTCGGAAGTCAAATTATTTTAATGCAGTTTTGTTCCAAAGATTGAGTGAATTCTAAAAACACCTTTATAATTGAAATGAGGCAATTTTTGACGAAGAAATATGGCCATTTGTTTCAAAGGTAGACCCTATTTAATGCTTTCCATATATTTTCTATTTATCGAAGAATATCACTTAATATCTTTCTTAGATGAGTCGGAAGTCAAATTATTTTAATGCAGTTTTGTTCCAAAGATTGCGTGAATTCTAAAAACACCTTTATAATTGAAATGGGGCAATTTGAGACAAAGATATGGCCATTTATTTCAAGGTTGACCCTATATAATGTTTGCCTTATTTTTCTATTAATCAAGAATATCTTTTAATATCTTTCTTAGATGAGTCGGAAGTCAAAATTGTTTTAATGCAGTTTTGTTCCGAAAGGTGAGTCAATTCTAAAAAGACCTTTATAATTAAATGGGGCAATTTTTGACGAAGATATAGCCATTTATTTCAAGGTTGACCCTATTTAATGCTTGCCTTATTTTCTGTTAATCAAGAATATCCCTTAATATCTTTCTTAGATGAGTCGGAAGTCAAATTATTTTAATGCAGTTTTGTTC
>NW_025063271.1:0-14700 GCF_018153295.1 Drosophila grimshawi | reverse complement strand
CCACTGCATTAAAATAATTTGACTTCCGACTCATCTAAGAAAGATATTAAAGGGATATTCTTCGATAAATAGAAAATATATGGAAGCATTAAATAGGGTCTACCTTGAAAAATAAATGGCCATATCTTCGTCCAAAATTGCCCCATTTCAATTATAAAGGTGTTTTTCGGAATTCACTTGATCTTTGAAAAAAAACTGCATTAAAATAATTCGACTTCCGACTCATCTAAGAAAGATATTAAGGGATATTCTTCGATAAATAGAAAATATATGGAAAGCATTTAATAGGGCTCTACCTTGAAATAAATGGCCATATCTTCGTCAAAAATTGACCCATTTCAATTATAAAGGTGTTTTTAGAATTCACTCGATCTTTGGAACAAAACTGCATTAAAATAATTTGACTTCCGACTCATCTAAGAAAGATATTAAGGGATATTCGATAAATAGAAAATATATTGAAAGCATTAAATAGGGTCTACCTTGAAAATAAATGGCCATATCTTCGTCAAAAATTGCCCCACTTCAATTATAAAGGGTGTTTTTAGAATTCGCTTAATCTTTGAAACAAAACTGCATTAAAATAATTTGACTTCCGACTCATCTAAGAAAGATATTAAGGGATATTCTTCGATAAATAGAAAATATATGGAAAGCATTAAATAGTGTCTACCTTGAAATAAATGGCCATATCTTCGTCAAAAATTGCCCCATTTCAATTATAAAGGTGTTTTTAGAATTCACTTGATCTTTGGAACAAAACTGCATTAAAATAATTTGACTTCCGACTCATCTAAGAAAGATATTAAGGGATATTCTTCGATAAATAGAAAATATATGGAAAGCATTAAATAGGGTCTACCTTGAAATAAATGGCCATATCTTCGTCAAAAATTGCCCCATTTCAATTATAAAGGTGTTTTTAGAATTCACTTGATCTTTTGGAACAAAACTGCATTAAAATAATTTGACTTCCGACTCATCTAAGAAAGATATTAAGGGATATTCGATAAATAGAAAATATATGGAAAGCATTAAATAGGGTCTACCTTGAAATAAATGGCCATATCTTCGTCAAAAATTGCCCCATTTCAATTATAAAGGTGTTTTTAGAATTCACTCGATCTTTGGAACAACACTGCATTAAAATAATTTGACTTCCGACTCATCTAAGAAAGATATTAAGGGATATTCTTCGATAAATAGAAAATATATGGAAAGCATTAAATAGGGTCTACCTTGAAATAAATGGCCATATCTTCGTCGAAAATTGCCCCATTTCAATTATAAAGGTGTTTTTAGAATTCACTTGATCTTTGGAAACAAACTGCATTAAAATAATTCGACTTCCGACTCATCTAAGAAAGATATTAAGGGATATTCTTCGATAAATAGAAAATATATGGAAAGCATTAAATAGGGTCTACCTTGATATAAATGGCCATATCTTCGTCAAAAGTTGCCCCATTTCAATTATAAAGGTGTTTTTAGAATTCACTTGATCTTTGGAACAAAACTGCATTAAAATAATTTGACTTCCGACTCATCTAAGAAAGATATTAAGGGATATTCTTCGATAAATAGAAAATATATGGAAAGCATTAAATAGGGTCTACCTTGAAATAAATGGCCATATCTTCGTCAAAAATTGCCCCATTTCAATTATAAAGGTGTTTTTAGAATTCACACGATCTTTGGAACAAAACTGCATTAAAATAATTTGACTTCCGACTCATCTAAGAAAGATATTAAGGGATATTCTTCGATAAATAGAAAATATATGGAAAGCATTAAATAGGGTCTACCTTGAAATAAATGGCCATATTTTCGTCAAAAATTGCCCCATTTCAATTATAAAGGTGTTTTTAGAATTCACTTGATCTTTGGAACAAAACTGCATTAAAATAATTTGACTTCCGAGTCATCTAAAAAAGATATTAAGGGATATTCTTCGATAAATAGAAAATATATGGAAAGCATTAAATAGTGTCTACCTTGAAATAAATGGCCATATCTTCGTCAAAAATTTCCCCATTTCAATTATAAAGGTGTTTTTAGAATTCACTCGATCTTTGGAACAAAACTGCATTAAAATAATTTGACTTCCGACTCATCTAAGAAAGATATTAAGGGATATTCGATAAATAGAAAATATATTGAAAGCATTAAATAGGGTCTACCTTGAAATAAATGGCCATATCTTCGTCAAAAATTGCACCACTTCAATTATAAAGGTGTTTTTAGATTTCGCTTGATCTTTGAAACAAAACTGCATTAAAATAATTTGACTTCCGACTCATCTAAGAAAGATATTAAGGGATATTCTTCGATAAATAGAAAATATATGGAAAGCATTAAATAGTGTCTACCTTGAAATAAATGGCCATATGTTCGTCAAAAATTGCCCCATTTCAATTATAAAGGTGTTTTTTAGAATTCACTTGATCTTTGGAACAAAACTGCATTAAAATAATTTGACTTCCGACTCATCTAAGAAAGATATTAAGGGATATTCTTCGATAAATAGAAAATATATGGAAAGCATTAAATAGGGTCTACCTTGAAATAAATGGCCATATCTTCGTCAAAAATTGCCCCATTTCAATTATAAAGGTGTTTTTAGAATTCACTTGATCTTTGGAACAAAACTGCATTAAAATAATTTGACTTCCGACTCATCTAAGAAAGATATTAAGGGATATTCGATAAATAGAAAATATATGGAAAGCATTAAATAGGGTCTACCTTGAAATAAATGGCCATATCTTCGTCAAAAATTGCCCCATTTCAATTATAAAGGTGTTTTTAGAATTCACTCGATCTTTGGAACAACACTGCATTAAAATAATTTGACTTCCGACTCATCTAAGAAAGATATTAAGGGATATTCTTCGATAAATAGAAAATATATGGAAAGCATTAAATAGGGTCTACCTTGAAATAAATGGCCATATCTTCGTCGAAAATTGCCCCATTTCAATTATAAAGGTGTTTTTAGAATTCACTTGATCTTTGGAAACAAACTGCATTAAAATAATTCGACTTACGACTCATCTAAGAAAGATATTAAGGGATATTCTTCGATAAATAGAAAATATATGGAAAGCATTAAATAGGGTCTACCTTGATATAAATGGCCATATCTTCGTCAAAAGTTGCCCCATTTCAATTATAAAGGTGTTTTTAGAATTCACTTGATCTTTGGAACAAAACTGCATTAAAATAATTTGACTTCCGACTCATCTAAGAAAGATATTAAGGGATATTCGATAAATAGAAAATATATGGAAAGCATTAAATAGGGTCTACCTTGAAATAAATGGCCATATCTGCGTCAAAAATTGCCCCATTTCAATTATAAAGGTGTTTTTAGAATTCACACGATCTTTGGAACAAAACTGCATTAAAATAATTTGACTTCCGACTCATCTAAGAAAGATATTAAGGGATATTCTTCGATAAATAGAAAATATATGGAAAGCATTAAATAGTGTCTACCTTGAAATAAATGGCCATATCTTCGTCAAAAATTGCCCCATTTCAATTATAAAGGTGTTTTTAGAATTCGCTCGATCTTTGGAACAAAACTGCATTAAAATAATTTGACTTCCGACTCATCTAAGAAAGATATTAAGGGATATTCTTCGATAAATAGAAAATATATGGAAAGCATTAAATAGGGTCTACCTTGAAATAAATGGCCATATCTTCGTCAAAAATTGCCCCATTTCAATTATAAAGGTGTTTTTAGAAATCGCTTGATCTTTGGAACAAAACTGCATTAAAATAATTTGACTTCCGACTCATCTAAAAAAGATATTAAGGGATATTCTTCGATAAATAGAAAATATATGGAAAGCATTAAATAGGGTCTACCTTGAAATAAATGGCCATATCTTCGTCAAAAATTGCCCCACTTCAATTATAAAGGTGTTTTTAGAATTTGCTTAATCTTTGAAAACAAAACTGCATTAAAATAATTTGACTTCCGACTCATCTAAGAAAGATATTAAGGGATATTCTTCGATAAATAGAAAATATATGGAAAGCATTAAATAGGGTCAACCTTGAAATAAATGGCCATATCTTCGTCAAAAATTGCCCCACTTCAATTATAAAGGTGTTTTTAGAATTCACTCAATCTTTGGAACAAAACTGCATCAAAATAATTTGACTTACGACTCATCTAAGAAAGATATTAAGGGATATTCTTCGATAAATAGAAAATATATGGAAAGCATTAAATAGGGTCTACCTTGAAATAAATGGCCATATCTTCGTCAAAAATTGCCCCATTTCAATTATAAAGGTGTTTTTAGAATTCACTTGATCTTTGGAACAAAACTGCATTAAAATAATTTGACTTCCGACTCATCTAAGAAAGATATTAAGGGATATTCTTCGATAAATAGAAAATATATGGAAAGCATTAAATAGTGTCTACCTTGAAATAAATGGCCATATCTTCGTCAAAAATTGCCCCATTTCAATTTTAAAGGTGTTTTTATAAATCGCTTGATCTTTGGAACAAAACTGCATTAAAATAATTTGACTTCCGACTCATCTAAGAAAGATATTAAGGGATATTCTTCGATAAATAGAAAATATATGGAAAGCATTAAATAGGGTCTACCTTGAAATAAATGGCCATATCTTCGTCAAAAATTGCCCCATTTCAATTATAAAGGTGTTTTTAAAATTCACTTGATCTTTGGAACAAAACTGCATTAAAATAATTTGACTTCCGACTCATCTAAGAAAGATATTAAGGGATATTCTTCGATAAATAGAAAATATATGGAAAGCATTAAATAGGGTCTACCTTGAAATAAATGGCCATATCTTCGTCGAAAATTGCCCCATTTCAATTATAAAGGTGTTTTTAGAATTCACTTAATCTTTGAAAACAAACTGCATTAAAATAATTCGACTTCCGACTCATCTAAGAAAGATATTAAGGGATATTCTTCGATAAATAGAAAATATATGGAAAGCATTAAATAGGGTCTACCTTGAAATAAATGGCCATATCTTCGTCAAAAATTGCCCCATTTCAATTATAAAGGTGTTTTTAGAATTCACTTGATCTTTGGAACAAAACTGCATTAAAATAATTTGACTTCCGACTCATCTAAGAAAGATATTAAGGGATATTCGATAAATAGAAAATATATGGAAAGCATTAAATAGGGTCTACCTTGATATAAATGGCCATATCTTCGTCAAAAATTGCCCCACTTCAATTATAAAGGTGTTTTTAGAATTCACTTGATCTTTGAAACAAAACTGCATTAAAATAATTTGACTTCCGAGTCATCTAAATAAGATATTAAGGGATATTCTTCGATAAATAGAAAATATATGGAAAGCATTAAATAGTGTCTACCTTGAAATAAATGGCCATATGTTCGTCAAAAATTGCCCCATTTCAATTATAAAGGTGTTTTTAGAATTCACTTGATCTTTGGAACAAAACTGCATTAAAATAATTTGACTTCCGACTCATCTAAGAAAGATATTAAGGGATATTCTTCGATAAATAGAAAATATATGGAAAGCATTAAATAGGGTCTACCTTGAAATAAATGGCCATATCTTCGTCAAAAATTGCCCCATTTCAATTATAAAGGTGTTTTTAGAATTCACTTGATCTTTGGAACAAAACTGCATTAAAATAATTTGACTTCCGACTCATCTAAGAAAGATATTAAGGGATATTCGATAAATAGAAAATATATGGAAAGCATTAAATAGGGTCTACCTTGAAATAAATGGCCATATCTTCGTCAAAAATTGCCCCATTTCAATTATAAAGGTGTTTTTAGAATTCACTCGATCTTTGGAACAACACTGCATTAAAATAATTTGACTTCCGACTCATCTAAGAAAGATATTAAGGGATATTCTTCGATAAATAGAAAATATATGGAAAGCATTAAATAGGGTCTACCTTGAAATAAATGGCCATATCTTCGTCGAAAATTGCCCCATTTCAATTATAAAGGTGTTTTTAGAATTCACTTGATCTTTGGAACAAAACTGCATTAAATTAATTTGACTTCCGACTCATCTAAGAAAGATATTAAGGGATATTCGATAAATAGAAAATATATGGAAAGCATTAAATAGGGTCTACCTTGAAATAAATGGCCATATCTGCGTCAAAAATTGCCCCATTTCAATTATAAAGGTGTTTTTAGAATTCACACGATCTTTGGAACAAAACTGCATTAAAATAATTTGACTTCCGACTCATCTAAGAAAGATATTAAGGGATATTCTTCGATAAATAGAAAATATATGGAAAGCATTAAATAGTGTCTACCTTGAAATAAATGGCCATATCTTCGTCAAAAATTGCCCCATTTCAATTATAAAGGTGTTTTTAGAATTCGCTCGATCTTTGGAACAAAACTGCATTAAAATAATTTGACTTCCGACTCATCTAAGAAAGATATTAAGGGATATTCTTCGATAAATAGAAAATATATGGAAAGCATTAAATAGGGTCTACCTTGAAATAAATGGCCATATTTTCGTCAAAAATTGCCCCATTTCAATTATAAAGGTGTTTTTAGAATTCACTTGATCTTTGGAACAAAACTGCATTAAAATAATTTGACTTCCGACTCATCTAAGAAAGATATTAAGGGATATTCTTCGATAAATAGAAAATATATGGAGAGCATTAAATAGTGTCTACCTTGAAATAAATGGCCATATCTTCGTCAAAAATTTCCCCATTTAATTATAAAGGTGTTTTTAGAATTCACTCGATCTTTGGAACAAAACTGCATTAAAATAATTTGACTTCCGACTCATCTAAGAAAGATATTAAGGGATATTCGATAAATAGAAAATATATTGAAAGCATTAAATAGGGTCTACCTTGAAATAAATGGCCATATCTTCGTCAAAAATTGCACCACTTCAATTATAAAGGTGTTTTTAGATTTCGCTTGATCTTTGAAACAAAACTGCATTAAAATAATTTGACTTCCGACTCATCTAAGAAAGATATTAAGGGATATTCTTTGATAAATAGAAAATATATGGAAAGCATTAAATAGGGTCTACCTTGAAATAAATGTCCATATCTTCGTCAAAAATTGCCCCACTTCAATTATAAAGGTGTTTTTAGAATTCGCTTAATCTTTAAAACAAAACTGCATCAAAATAATTTGACTTCCGACTAATCTAAGAAAGATATTAAGGGATATTCTTCGATAAATAGAAAATATATGGAAAGCATTAAATAGGGTCTACCTTGAAATAAATGGCCATATCTTCGTCAAAAATTGCCCCATTTCAATTATAAAGGTGTTTTTAGAATTCACTTGATCTTTGAAACAAAACTGCATTAAAATAATTTGACTTCCGACTCATCTAAGAAAGATATTAAGGGATATTCTTCGATAAATAGAAAATATATGGAAAGCATTAAATAGGGTCTACCTTGAAATAAATGGCCATATCTTCGTCAAAAATTGGCCCATTTCAATTATAAAGGTGTTTTTAGAATTCACTTGATCTTTGGAACAAAACTGCATTAAAATAATTTGACTTTCGACTCATCTAAGAAAGATATTAAGGGATATTCTTCGATAAATAGAAAATATATGGAAAGCATTAAATAGGGTCTACCTTGAAATAAATGTCCATATCTTCGTCAAAAACTGCCCCACTTCAATTATAAAGGTGTTTTTAGAATTCGCTTAATCTTTGAAACAAAACTGCATTAAAATAATTTGACTTCCGACTCATCTAAAAAAGATATTAAGGGATATTCTTCGATAAATAGAAAATATACGGAAAGCATTAAATAGGGTCTACCTTGAAATAAATGGCCATATCTTCGTCAAAAATTGCCCCACTTCAATTATAAAGGTGTTTTTAGAATTCACTCAATCTTTGGAACAAAACTGCATCAAAATAATTTGACTTCCGACTCATCTAAAAAAGATATTAAGGGATATTCTTCGATAAATAGAAAATATATGGAAAGCATTAAATAGGGTCTACCTTGAAATAAATGGCCATATCTTCGTCAAAAATTGCCCCATTTCAATTATAAAGGTGTTTTTAGAATTCACTTGATCTTTGGAAGAAAACTGCATTAAAATAATTTGACTTCCGACTCATCTAAGAAAGATATTAAGGGATATTCTTTGATAAATAGAAAATATATGGAAAGCATTAAATAGTGTCTACCTTGAAATAAATGGCCATATCTTCGTCAAAAATTGCCCCATTTCAATTTTAAAGGTGTTTTTAGAAATCGCTTGATCTTTGGAACAAAACTGCATTAAAATAATTTGACTTCCGACTCATCTAAGAAAGATATTAAGGGATATTCTTCGATAAATAGAAAATATATGGAAAGCATTAAATAGGGTCTACCTTGAAATAAATGGCCATATCTTCGTCAAAAATTGCCCCATTTCAATTATAAAGGTGTTTTTAGAATTCACTTAATCTTTGAAACAAAACTGCATTAAAATAATTTGACTTCCGACTCATCTAAAAAAGATATTAAGGGATATTCTTCGATAAATAGAAAATATATGGAAAGCATTAAATAGGGTCTACCTTGAAATAAATGGCCATATCTTCGTCAAAAATTGCCCCACTTCAATTATAAGGGTGTTTTTAGAATTCACTCAATCTTTGGAACAAAACTGCATCAAAATAATTTGACTTACGACTCATCTAAGAAAGATATTAAGGGATATTCTTCGATAAATAGAAAATATATGGAAAGCATTAAATAGGGTCTACCTTGAAATAAATGGCCATATCTTCGTCAAAAATTGCCCCATTTCAATTATAAAGGTGTTTTTAGAATTCACTTGATCTTTGAAACAAAACTGCATTAAAATAATTTGACTTCCGACTCATCTAAGAAAGATATTAAGGGATATTCTTTGATAAATAGAAAATATATGGAAAGCATTAAATAGTGTCTACCTTGAAATAAATGGCCATATCTTCGTCAAAAATTGCCCCATTTCAATTTTAAAGGTGTTTTTAGAAATCGCTTGATCTTTGAAACAAAACTGCATTAAAATAATTTGACTTCCGACTCATCTAAGAAAGATATTAAGGGATATTCTTCGATAAATAGAAAATATATGGAAAGCATTAAATAGGGTCTACCTTCAAATAAATGTCCATATCTTCGTCAAAAACTGCCCCACTTCAATTATAAAGGTGTTTTTAGAATTCACTCAATCTTTGGAACAAAACTGCATCAAAATAATTTGACTTACGACTCATCTAAGAAAGATATTAAGGGATATTCTTCGATAAATAGAAAATATATGGAAAGCATTAAATAGGGTCTACCTTGAAATAAATGGCCATATCTTCGTCAAAAATTGCCCCATTTCAATTATAAAGGTGTTTTTAGAATTCACTTGATCTTTGGAAGAAAACTGCATTAAAATAATTTGACTTCCGACTCATCTAAGAAAGATATTAAGGGATATTCTTTGATAAATAGAAAATATATGGAAAGCATTAAATATTGTCTACCTTGAAATAAATGGCCATATCTTCGTCAAAAATTGCCCCATTTCAATTTTAAAGGTGTTTTTAGAAATCGCTTGCTCTTTGAAACAAAACTGCATTAAAATAATTTGACTTCCGACTCATCTAAGAAAGATATTAAGGGATATTCTTCGATAAATAGAAAATATATGGAAAGCATTAAATAGGGTCTACCTTGAAATAAATGGCCATATCTTCGTCAAAAATTGCCCCATTTCAATTATAAAGGTGTTTTTAGAATTCACTTAATCTTTGAAACAAAACTGCATTAAAATAATTTGACTTCCGACTCATCTAAAAAAGATATTAAGGGATATTCTTCGATAAATAGAAAATATATGGAAAGCATTAAATAGGGTCTACCTTGAAATAAATGGCCATATCTTCGTCAAAAATTGCCCCACTTCAATTATAAGGGTGTTTTTAGAATTCACTCAATCTTTGGAACAAAACTGCATCAAAATAATTTGACTTACGACTCATCTAAGAAAGATATTAAGGGATATTCTTCGATAAATAGAAAATATATGGAAAGCATTAAATAGGGTCTACCTTGAAATAAATGGCCATATCTTCGTCAAAAATTGCCCCATTTCAATTATAAAGGTGTTTTTAGAATTCACTTGATCTTTGAAACAAAACTGCATTAAAATAATTTGACTTCCGACTCATCTAAGAAAGATATTAAGGGATATTCTTCGATAAATAGAAAATATATGGAAAGCATTAAATAGTGTCTACCTTGAAATAAATGGCCATATCTTCGTCAAAAATTGCCCCATTTCAATTTTAAAGGTGTTTTTAGAAATCGCTTGATCTTTGAAACAAAACTGCATTAAAATAATTTGACTTCCGACTCATCTAAGAAAGATATTAAGGGATATTCTTCGATAAATAGAAAATATATGGAAAGCATTAAATAGGGTCTACCTTGAAATAAATGTCCATATCTTCGTCAAAAATTGCCCCACTTCAATTATAAAGGTGTTTTTAGAATTCACTCAATCTTTGGAACAAAACTGCATTAAAATAATTTGACTTACGACTCATCTAAGAAAGATATTAAGGGATATTCTTCGATAAATAGAAAATATATGGAAAGCATTAAATAGGGTCTACCTTGAAATAAATGGCCATATCTTCGTCAAAAATTGCCCCATTTCAATTATAAAGGTGTTTTTAGAATTCACTTGATCTTTGGAAGAAAACTGCATTAAAATAATTTGACGTCCGACTCATCTAAGAAAGATATTAAGGGATATTCTTTGATAAATAGAAAATATATGGAAAGCATTAAATAGGGTCTACCTTGAAATAAATGGCCATATCTTCGTCAAAAATTGCCCCATTTCAATTTTAAAGGTGTTTTTAGAAATCGCTTGCTCTTTGAAACAAAACTGCATTAAAATAATTTGACTTCCGACTCATCTAAGAAAGATATTAAGGGATATTCTTCGATAAATAGAAAATATATGGAAAGCATTAAATAGGGTCTACCTTGAAATAAATGTCCATATCTTCGTCAAAAAATTGCCCCACTTCAATTATAAAGGTGTTTTTAGAATTCACTTAATCTTTGAAACAAAACTGCATTAAAATAATTTGACTTCCGACTCATCTAAAAAAAGATATTAAGGGATATTCTTCGATAAATAGAAAATATATGGAAAGCATTAAATAGGGTCTACCTTGAAATAAATGGCCATATCTTCGTCAAAAATTGCCCCACTTCAATTATAAGGGTGTTTTTAGAATTCACTCAATCTTTGGAACAAAACTGCATCAAAATAATTTGACTTACGACTCATCTAAGAAAGATATTAAGGGATATTCTTCGATAAATAGAAAATATATGGAAAGCATTAAATAGGGTCTACCTTGAAATAAATGGCCATATCTTCGTCAAAAATTGCCCCATTTCAATTATAAAGGTGTTTTTAGAATTCACTTGATCTTTGAAACAAAACTGCATTAAAATAATTTGACTTCCGACTCATCTAAGAAAGATATTAAGGGATATTCTTTGATAAATAGAAAATATATGGAAAGCATTAAATAGTGTCTACCTTGAAATAAATGGCCATATCTTCGTCAAAAATTGCCCCATTTCAATTTTAAAGGTGTTTTTAGAAATCGCTTGATCTTTGAAACAAAACTGCATTAAAATAATTTGACTTCCGACTCATCTAAGAAAGATATTAAGGGATATTCTTCGATAAATAGAAAATATATGGAAAGCATTAAATAGGGTCTACCTTGAAATAAATGGCCATATCTTCGTCAAAAATTGCCCCATTTCAATTATAAAGGTGTTTTTAGAATTCACTTGATCTTTGGAACAAAACTGCATTAAAATAATTTGACTTCCGACTCATCTAAGAAAGATATTAAGGGATATTCTTCGATAAATAGAAAATATATGGAAAGCATTAAATAGGGTCTACCTTGAAATAAATGGCCATATCTTCGTCAAAAATTGCCCCATTTCAGTTATAAAGGTGTTTTTTAGAATTCACTTGATCTTTGGAACAAAACTGCATTAAAATAATTTGACTTCCGACTCATCTAAGAAAGATATTAAGGGATATTCGATAAATCGAAAATATATGGAAAGCATTAAATAGGGTCTACCTTGAAATAAATGGCCATATCTTCGTCAAAAATTGCCCCATTTCAATTATAAAGGTGTTTTTAGAATTCACTCGATCTTTGGAACAACACTGCATTAAAATAATTTGACTTCCGACTCATCTAAGAAAGATATTAAGGGATATTCTTCGATAAATAGAAAATATATGGAAAGCATTAAATAGGGTCTACCTTGAAATAAATGGCCATATCTTCGTCGAAAATTGCCCCATTTCAATTATAAAGGTGTTTTTAGAATTCACTTGATCTTTGAAAACAAACTGCATTAAAATAATTTGACTTCCGACTCATCTAAGAAAGATATTAAGGGATATTCTTCGATAAATAGAAAATATATGGAAAGCATTAAATAGGGTCTACCTTGAAATAAATGGCCATATCTTCGTCAAAAATTGCCCCATTTCAATTATAAAGGTGTTTTTAGAATTCACTCGGTCTTTGGAAGACAACTGCATTAAAATAATTTGACTTCCGACTCATCTAAGAAAGATATTAAGGGATATTCTTCGATAAATAGAAAATATATGGAAAGCATTAAATAGGGTGTACCTTGAAATAAATGGCCATATCTTCGTCAAAAATTGCCCCACTTCAATTATAAAGGTGTTTTTAGAATTCGCCTAATCTTTGAAACAAAACTGCATTAAAATAATTTGACTTCCGACTCATCTAAGAAAGATATTAAGGGATATTCGATAAATAGAAAATATATGGAAAGCATTAAATAGGGTCTACCTTAAAATAAATGGCCATATCTTCGTCAAAAATTGCCCCATTTCAATTATAAAGGTGTTTTTAGAATTCACTCGATCTTTGGAACAACACTGCATTAAAATAATTTGACTTCCGACTCATCTAAGAAAGATATTAAGGGATATTCTTCGATAAATAGAAAATATATGGAAAGCATTAAATAGGGTCTACCTTGAAATAAATGGCCATATCTTCGTCGAAAATTGCCCCATTTCAATTATAAAGGTGTTTTTAGAATACACTTGATCTTTGGAAACAAACTGCATTAAAATAATTCGACTTCCGACTCATCTAAGAAAGATATTAAGGGATATTCTTCGATAAATAGAAAATATATGGAGAGCATTAAATAGGGTCTACCTTGATATAAATGGCCATATCTTCGTCAAAAGTTGCCCCATTTCAATTATAAAGGTGTTTTTAGAATTCACTTGATCTTTGGAACAAAACTGCATTAAAATAATTTGACTTCCGACTCATCTAAGAAAGATATTAAGGGATATTCGATAAATAGAAAATATATGGAAAGCATTAAATAGGGTCTACCTTGAAATAAATGGCCATATCTGCGTCAAAAATTGCCCCATTTCAATTATAAAGGTGTTTTTAGAATTCACACGATCTTTGGAACAAAACTGCATTAAAATAATTTGACTTCCGACTCATCTAAGAAAGATATTAAGGGATATTCTTCGATAAATAGAAAATATATGGAAAGCATTAAATAGTGTCTACCTTGAAATAAATGGCCATATCTTCGTCAAAAATTGCCCCATTTCAATTATAAAGGTGTTTTTAGAATTCGCTCGATCTTTGGAACAAAACTGCATTAAAATAATTTGACTTCCGACTCATCTAAGAAAGATATTAAGGGATATTCTTCGATAAATAGAAAATATATGGAAAGCATTAAATAGTGTCTACCTTGAAATAAATGGCCATATCTTCGTCAAAAATTGCCCCATTTCAATTATAAAGGTGTTTTTAGAATTCACACGATCTTTGGAACAACACTGCATTAAAATAATTTGACTTCCGGCTCATCTAAGAAAGATATTAAGGGATATTCTTCGATAAATAGAAAATATATGGAAAGCATTAAATAGGGTCTACCTTGAAATAAATGGCCATATCTTCGTCGAAAATTGCCCCATTTCAATTATAAAGGTGTTTTTAGAATTCACTCGATCTTTGGAACAAAACTGCATTAAAATAATTTGACTTCCGACTCATCTAAGAAAGATATTAAGGGATATTCTTCGATAAATAGAAAATATATGGAAAGCATTAAATAGGGTCTACCTTGAAATAAATGGCCATATCTTCGTCAAAAATTGCCCCATTTCAATTATAAAGGTGTTTTTAGAATTCACTTGATCTTTGGAAAAAAACTGCATTAAAATAATTTGACTTCCGACTCATCTAAGAAAGATATTAAGGGATATTCTTCGATAAATAGAAAATATATGGAAAGCATTAAATAGGGTCTACCTTGAAATAAATGGCCATATCTTCGTCAAAAATTGCCCCATTTCAATTATAAAGGTGTTTTTAGAATTCACTTGATCTTTGGAACAAAACTGCATTAAAATAATTTGACTTCCGACTCATCTAAGAAAGATATTAAGGGATATTCGATAAATAGAAAATATATGGAAAGCATTAAATAGGGTCTACCTTGAAATAAATGGCCATATCTTCGTCAAAAATTGCCCCATTTCAATTATAAAGGTGTTTTTAGAATTCACT
>NW_025063270.1:0-39309 GCF_018153295.1 Drosophila grimshawi | reverse complement strand
ATCTTTGGAACAACACCGCATTAAAATAATTTGACTTCCGACTCATCTAAGAAAGATATTAAGGGATATTCTTCGATAAATAGAAAATATATGGAAAGCATTAAATAGGGTCTACCTTGAAATAAATGGCCATATCTTCGTCGAAAATTGCCCCATTTCAATTATAAAGGTGTTTTTAGAATTCACTTGATCTTTGAAAACAAACTGCATTAAAATAATTTGACTTCCGACTCATCTAAGAAAGATATTAAGGGATATTCTTCGATAAATAGAAAATATATGGAAAGCATTAAATAGGGTCTACCTTGAAATAAATGGCCATATCTTCGTCAAAAATTGCCCCATTTCAATTATAAAGGTGTTTTTAGAATTCACTCGGTCTTTGGAAGAAAACTGCATTAAAATAATTTGACTTCCGACTCATCTAAGAAAGATATTAAGGGATATTCGATAAATAGAAAATATATGGAAAGCATTAAATAGGGTCTACCTTGATACAAATGGCCATATCTTCGTCAAAAATTGCCCCACTTCAATTATAAAGGTGTTTTTAGAATTCACTTGATCTTTGAAACAAAACTGCATTAAAATAATTTGACTTCCGAGTCATCTAAAAAAGATATTAAGGGATATTCTTCGATAAATAGAAAATATATGGAAAGCATTAAATAGTGTCTACCTTGAAATAAATGGCCATATGTTCGTCAAAAATTGCCCCATTTCAATTATAAAGGTGTTTTTAGAATTCACTTGATCTTTGGAACAAAACTGCATTAAAATAATTTGACTTCCGACTCATCTAAGAAAGATATTAAGGGATATTCTTCGATAAATAGAAAATATATGGAAAGCATTAAATAGGGTCTACCTTGAAATAAATGGCCATATCTTCGTCAAAAATTGCCCCATTTCAATTATAAAGGTGTTTTTAGAATTCACTTGATCTTTGGAACAAAACTGCATTAAAATAATTTGACTTCCGACTCATCTAAGAAAGATATTAAGGGATATTCGATAAATAGAAAATATATGGAAAGCATTAAATAGGGTCTACCTTGAAATAAATGGCCATATCTTCGTCAAAAATTGCCCCATTTCAATTATAAAGGTGTTTTTAGAATTCACTCGATCTTTGGAACAAAACTGCATTAAAATAATTTGACTTCCGACTCATCTAAGAAAGATATTAAGGGATATTCTTCGATAAATAGAAAATATATGGAAAGCATTAAATAGGGTCTACCTTGAAATAAATGGCCATATCTTCGTCGAAAATTGCCCCATTTCAATTATAAAGGTGTTTTTAGAATTCACTTGATCTTTGGAAACAAACTGCATTAAAATAATTTGACTTCCGACTCATCTAAGAAAGATATTAAGGGATATTCTTCGATAAATAGAAAATATATGGAAAGCATTAAATAGGGTCTACCTTGATATAAATGGCCATATCTTCGTCAAAAGTTGCCCCATTTCAATTATAAAGGTGTTTTTAGAATTCACTTGATCTTTGGAACAAAACTGCATTAAAATAATTTGACTTCCGACTCATCTAAGAAAGATATTAAGGGATATTCGATAAATAGAAAATATATGGAAAGCATTAAATAGGGTCTACCTTGAAATAAATGGCCATATCTTCGTCAAAAATTGCCCCATTTCAATTATAAAGGTGTTTTTAGAATTCACACGATCTTTGGAACAAAACTGCATTAAAATAATTTGACTTCCGACTCATCTAAGAAAGATATTAAGGGATATTCTTCGATAAATAGAAAATATATGGAAAGCATTAAAATAGGGTCTACCTTGAAATAAATGGCCATATCTTCATCTAAAATTGCCCAATTTCAATTATAAAGGTGTTTTTAGAATTCGCTCGATCTTTGGAACAAAACTGCATTAAAATAATTTGACTTCCGACTCATCTAAGAAAGATATTAATGGATATTCTTCGATAAATAGAAAATATATGGAAAGCATTAAATAGTGTCTACCTTGAAATAAATGGCCATATCTTCGTCGAAAATTGCCCCATTTCAATTATAAAGTGTTTTTAGAATTCACTCGGTCTTTGGAAGAAAACTGCATTAAAATAATTTGACTTCCGACTCATCTAAGAAAGATATTAAGGGATATTCGATAAATAGAAAATATATGGAAAGCATTAAATAGGGTCTACCTTGATACAAATGGCCATATCTTCGTCAAAAATTGCCCCACTTCAATTATAAAGGTGTTTTTAGAATTCACTTGATCTTTGAAACAAAACTGCATTAAAATAATTTGACTTCCGAGTCATCTAAAAAAGATATTAAGGGATATTCTTCGATAAATAGAAAATATATGGAAAGCATTAAATAGTGTCTACCTTGAAATAAATGGCCATATGTTCGTCAAAAATTGCCCCATTTCAATTATAAAGGTGTTTTTAGAATTCACTCGATCTTTGGAACAACACTGCATTAAAATAATTTGACTTCCGACTCATCTAAGAAAGATATTAAGGGATATTCTTCGATAAATAGAAAATATATGGTAAGCATTAAATAGGGTCTACCTTGAAATAAATGGCCATATCTTCGTCAAAAATTGCCCCATTTCAATTATAAAGGTGTTTTTAGAATTCACTTGATCTTTGGAACAAAACTGCATTAAAATAATTTGACTTCCGACTCATCTAAGAAAGATATTAAGGGATATTCGATAAATAGAAAATATATGGAAAGCATTAAATAGGGTCTACCTTGAAATAAATGGCCATATCTTCGTCAAAAATTGCCCCATTTCAATTATAAAGGTGTTTTTAGAATTCACTCGATCTTTGGAACAACACTGCATTAAAATAATTTGACTTCCGACTCATCTAAGAAAGATATTAAGGGATATTCTTCGATAAATAGAAAATATATGGAAAGCATTAAATAGTGTCTACCTTGAAATAAATGGCCATATCTTCGTCGAAAATTGCCCCATTTCAATTATAAAGGTGTTTTTAGAATTCACTTGATCTTTGGAAACAAACTGCATTAAAATAATTCGACTTCCGACTCATCTAAGAAAGATATTAAGGGATATTCTTCGATAAATAGAAAATATATGGAAAGCATTAAATAGGGTCTACCTTGATATAAATGGCCATATCTTCGTCAAAAAGTTGCCCCATTTCAATTATAAAGGTGTTTTTAGAATTCACTTGATCTTTGGAACAAAACTGCATTAAAATAATTTGACTTCCGACTCATCTAAGAAAGATATTAAGGGATATTCGATAAATAGAAAATATATGGAAAGCATTAAATAGGGTCTACCTTGAAATAAATGGCCATATCTTCGTCAAAAATTGCCCCATTTCAATTATAAAGGTGTTTTTAGAATTCACTCGATCTTTGGAACAAAACTGCATTAAAATAATTTGACTTCCGGCTCATCTAAGAAAGATATTAAGGGATATTCTTCGATAAATAGAAAATATATGGAAAGCATTAAATAGGGTCTACCTTGAAATAAATGGCCATATCTTCGTCAAAAATTGCCCCATTTCAATTATAAAGGTGTTTTTAGAATTCGCTCGATCTTTGGAACAAAACTGCATTAAAATAATTTGACTTCCGACTCATCTAAGAAAGATATTAAGGGATATTCGATAAATAGAAAATATATGGAAAGCATTAAATAGGGTCTACCTTGAAATAAATGGCCATATCTTCGTCAAAAATTGCCCCATTTCAATTATAAAGGTGTTTTTAGAATTCGCTCGATCTTTGGAACAAAACTGCATTAAAATAATTTGACTTCCGGCTCATCTAAGAAAGATATTAAGGGATATTCTTCGATAAATAGAAAATATATGGAAAGCATTAAATAGGGTCTACCTTGAAATAAATGGCCATATCTTCGTCAAAAATTGCCCCATTTCAATTATAAAGGTGTTTTTAGAATTCACTCGATCTTTGGAACAAAACTGCATTAAAATAATTTGACTTTCGACTCATCTAAGAAAGATATTAAGGGATATTCTTGATTAACAGAAAATATATGGAAAGCATTAAATAGGGTCTACCTTGAAATAAATGGCCATATTTTCGTCAAAAATTGCCCCATTTCAATTATAAAGGTGTTTTTAGAATTTACTTGATCTTTGGAACAAAACTGCATTAAAATAATTTGACTTCCGACTCATCTAAGAAAGATATTAAGGGATATTCTTCGATAAATAGAAAATATATGGAAAGCATTAAATAGGGTCTACCTTGAAATAAATGGCCATATCTTCGTCAAAAATTGCCCCATTTCAATTATAAAGGTGTTTTTCGAATTCACTCGATCTTTGGAAGAAAACTGCATTAAAATAATTTGACTTCCGACTCATCTAAGAAAGATATTAAGGGATATTCTTCGATAAATAGAAAATATATGGAAAGCATTAAATAGGGTTTACCTTTAAATAAATAACCATATCTTCGTCAAAAATTGCCCCACTTCAATTATAAAGGTGTTTTTAGAATTCACTTGATCTTTGGAACAAAACTGCATTAAAATAATTTGACTTCCGACTCATCTAAGAAAGATATTAAGAGATATTCTTCGATTAAAAGAAAATAAAAGGCAAACATTAAATAGGGTTTACCTTGAAGTAAATGGCCATATCTTCATCTAAAATTGCCCAATTTCAATTATAAAGGTGTTTTTAGAATTCGCTCGATCTTTGGAACAAAACTGCATTAAAATTATTTGACTTCCGACTCATCTAAGAAAGATATTAAGGGATATTCGATAAATAGAAAATATATGGAAAGCATTAAATAGGGTCTACCTTGAAATAAATGGCCATATCTTCGTCAAAAATTGCCCCATTTCAATTATAAAGGTGTTTTTAGAATTCACACGATCTTTGGAACAAAACTGCATTAAAATAATTTGACTTCCGGCTCATCTAAGAAAGATATTAAGGGATATTCTTCGATAAATAGAAAATATATGGAAAGCATTAAATAGGGTCTACCTTGATACAAATGGCCATATCTTCGTCAAAAATTGCCCCACTTCAATTATAAAGGTGTTTTTTAGAAATTCACTTGATCTTTGAAACAAAAACTGCATTTAAATAAATTTGACTTCCGACTCATCTAAGAAAGATATTAAGGGATATTCTTTGATAAATAGAAAATATATGGAAAGCATTAAATAGGGTCTACCTTGAAATAAATGGCCATATCTTCGTCAAAAATTGCCCCATTTCAATTATAAAGGTGTTTTTAGAATTCACACGATCTTTGGAACAAAACTGCATTAAAATAATTTGACTTCCGACTTATCTAAGAAAGATATTAAGGGATATTCTTCGATAAATAGAAAATATATGGAAAGCATTAAATAGGGTCTACCTTGATACAAATGGCCATATCTTCGTCAAAAATTGCCCCATTTCAATTATAAAGGTGTTTTTAGAATTCACTTGATCTTTGAAACAAAACTGCATTAAAATAATTTGACTTCCGAGTCATCTAAAAAAGATATTAAGGGATATTCTTCGATAAATAGAAAATATATGGAAAGCATTAAATAGGGTCTACCTTGAAATAAATGGCCATATGTTCGTCAAAAATTGCCCCATTTCAATTATAAAGGTGTTTTTAGAATTCACTCGATCTTTGGAACAACACTGCATTAAAATAATTTGACTTCCGACTCATCTAAGAAAGATATTAAGGGATATTCTTCGATAAATAGAAAATATATGGAAAGCATTAAATAGGGTCTACCTTGAAATAAATGGCCATATCTTCGTCAAAAATTGCCCCATTTCAATTATAAAGGTGTTTTTAGAATTCACTTGATCTTTGGAACAAAACTGCATTAAAATAATTTGACTTCCGACTCATCTAAGAAAGATATTAAGGGATATTCGATAAATAGAAAATATATGGAAAGCATTAAATAGGGTCTACCTTGAAATAAATGGCCATATCTTCGTCAAAAATTGCCCCATTTCAATTATAAAGGTGTTTTTAGAATTCACTCGATCTTTGGAACAACACTGCATTAAAATAATTTGACTTCCGACTCATCTAAGAAAGATATTAAGGGATATTCTTCGATAAATAGAAAATATATGGAAAGCATTAAATAGGGTCTACCTTGAAATAAATGGCCATATCTTCGTCAAAAATTGCCCCATTTCAATTATAAAGGTGTTTTTAGAATTCACTTGATCTTTGGAACAAAACTGCATTAAAATAATTTGACTTCCGACTCATCTAAGAAAGATATTAAGGGATATTCGATAAATAGAAAATATATGGAAAGCATTAAATAGGGTCTACCTTGAAATAAATGGCCATATCTTCGTCAAAAATTGCCCCATTTCAATTATAAAGGTGTTTTTAGAATTCACACGATCTTTGGAACAAAACTGCATTAAAATAATTTGACTTCCGGCTCATCTAAGAAAGATATTAAGGGATATTCTTCGATAAATAGAAAATATATGGAAAGCATTAAATAGGGTCTACCTTGATACAAATGGCCATATCTTCGTCAAAAATTGCCCCACTTCAATTATAAAGGTGTTTTTAGAATTCACTTGATCTTTGAAACAAAACTGCATTAAAATAATTTGACTTCCGAGTCATCTAAAAAAGATATTAAGGGATATTCTTCGATAAATAGAAAATATATGGAAAGCATTAAATAGTGTCTACCTTGAAATAAATGGCCATATGTTCGTCAAAAATTGCCCCATTTCAATTATAAAGGTGTTTTTAGAATTCACTCGATCTTTGGAACAACACTGCATTAAAATAATTTGACTTCCGACTCATCTAAGAAAGATATTAAGGGATATTCTTCGATAAATAGAAAATATATGGAAAGCATTAAATAGGGTCTACCTTGAAATAAATGGCCATATCTTCGTCAAAAATTGCCCCATTTCAATTATAAAGGTGTTTTTAGAATTCACTTGATCTTTGGAACAAAACTGCATTAAAATAATTTGACTTCCGACTCATCTAAGAAAGATATTAAGGGATATTCGATAAATAGAAAATATATGGAAAGCATTAAATAGGGTCTACCTTGAAATAAATGGCCATATCTTCGTCAAAAATTGCCCCATTTCAATTATAAAGGTGTTTTTAGAATTCACTCGATCTTTGGAACAACACTGCATTAAAATAATTTGACTTCCGACTCATCTAAGAAAGATATTAAGGGATATTCTTCGATAAATAGAAAATATATGGAAAGCATTAAATAGTGTCTACCTTGAAATAAATGGCCATATCTTCGTCGAAAATTGCCCCATTTCAATTATAAAGGTGTTTTTAGAATTCACTTGATCTTTGGAAACAAACTGCATTAAAATAATTCGACTTCCGACTCATCTAAGAAAGATATTAAGGGATATTCTTCGATAAATAGAAAATATATGGAAAGCATTAAATAGGGTCTACCTTGATATAAATGGCCATATCTTCGTCAAAAGTTGCCCCATTTCAATTATAAAGGTGTTTTTAGAATTCACTTGATCTTTGGAACAAAACTGCATTAAAATAATTTGACTTCCGACTCATCTAAGAAAGATATTAAGGGATATTCGATAAATAGAAAATATATGGAAAGCATTAAATAGGGTCTACCTTGAAATAAATGGCCATATCTTCGTCAAAAATTGCCCCATTTCAATTATAAAGGTGTTTTTAGAATTCACACGATCTTTGGAACAAAACTGCATTAAAATAATTTGACTTCCGGCTCATCTAAGAAAGATATTAAGGGATATTCTTCGATAAATAGAAAATATATGGAAAGCATTAAATAGGGTCTACCTTGAAATAAATGGCCATATCTTCGTCAAAAATTGCCCCATTTCAATTATAAAGGTGTTTTTAGAATTCACACGATCTTTGGAACAAAACTGCATTAAAATAATTTGACTTCCGACTCATCTAAGAAAGATATTAAGGGATATTCTTCGATAAATAGAAAATATATGGAAAGCATTAAATAGGGTCTACCTTGAAATAAATGGCCATATCTTCGTCAAAAATTGCCCCATTTCAATTATAAAGGTGTTTTTAGAATTCACTTGATCTTTGGAACAAAACTGCATTAAAATAATTTGACTTCCGACTCATCTAAGAAAGATATTAAGGGATATTCTTCGATAAATAGAAAATATATGGAAAGCATTAAATAGGGTCTACCTTGAAATAAATGGCCATATCTTCGTCAAAAATTGCCCCATTTCAATTATAAAGGTGTTTTTAGAATTCACTTGATCTTTGGAACAAAACTGCATTAAAATAATTTGACTTCCGACTCATCTAAGAAAGATATTAAGGGATATTCTTCGATAAATAGAAAATATATGGAAAGCATTAAATAGGGTCTACCTTGAAATAAATGGCCATATCTTCGTCAAAAATTGCCCCATTTCAATTATAAAGGTGTTTTTAGAATTCACTTGATCTTTGGAACAAAACTGCATTAAAATAATTTGACTTCCGACTCATCTAAGAAAGATATTAAGGGATATTCTTCGATAAATAGAAAATATATGGAAAGCATTAAATAGGGTCTACCTTGAAATAAATGGCCATATCTTCGTCAAAAATTGCCCCATTTCAATTATAAAGGTGTTTTTAGAATTCGCTTAATCTTTGAAACAAAACTGCATTAAAATAATTTGACTTCCGACTCATCTAAGAAAGATATTAAGGGATATTCTTCGATAAATAGAAAATATATGGAAAGCATTAAATAGGGTCTACCTTGAAATAAATGGCCATATCTTCGTCAAAAATTGCCCCATTTCAATTATAAAGGTGTTTTTAGAATTCACTTAATCTTCGGAAACAAAACTGCATTAAAATAATTTGACTTCCGACTCATCTAAGAAAGATATTAAGGGATATTCTTCGATAAATAGAAAATATATGGAAAGCATTAAATAGGGTCTACCTTGAAATAAATGGCCATATCTTCGTCAAAAATTGCCCCACTTCAATTATAAAGGTGTTTTTAGAATTCACTTGATCTTTGGAAACAAAACTGCATTAAAATAATTTGACTTCCGACTCATCTAAGAAAGATATTAAGGGATATTCTTCGATAAATAGAAAATATATGGAAAGCATTAAATAGGGTCTACCTTGAAATAAATGGCCATATCTTCGTCAAAAATTGCCCCATTTCAATTATAAAGGTGTTTTTAGAATTCACTTGATCTTTGGAACAAAACTGCATTAAAATAATTTGACTTCCGACTCATCTAAGAAAGATATTAAGGGATATTCTTCGATAAATAGAAAATATATGGAAAGCATTAAATAGGGTCTACCTTGAAATAAATGGCCATATCTTCGTCAAAAATTGCCCCATTTCAATTATAAAGGTGTTTTTAGAATTCACTTGATCTTTGGAACAAAACTGCATTAAAATAATTTGACTTCCGACTCATCTAAGAAAGATATTAAGGGATATTCTTCGATAAATAGAAAATATATGGAAAGCATTAAATAGGGTCTACCTTGAAATAAATGGCCATATCTTCGTCAAAAATTGGCCCATTTCAATTATAAAGGTGTTTTTAGAATTCACTTGATCTTTGGAACAAAACTGCATTAAAATAATTTGACTTCCGACTCATCTAAGAAAGATATTAAGGGATATTCTTTGATAAATAGAAAATATATGGAAAGCATTAAATAGGGTCTACCTTGAAATAAATGGCCATATCTTCGTCAAAAATTGCCCCATTTCAATTATAAAGGTGTTTTTAGAATTCACTCGATCTTTGGAACAAAACTGCATTAAAATAATTTGACTTCCGACTCATCTAAGAAAGATATTAAGGGATATTCTTCGATAAATAGAAAATATATGGAAAGCATTAAATAGGGTCTACCTTGAAATAAATGGCCATATCTTCGTCAAAAATTGCCCCATTTCAATTATAAAGGTGTTTTTAGAATTCGCTTAATCTTTGAAACAAAACTGCATTAAAATAATTTGACTTCCGACTCATCTAAAAAAGATATTAAGGGATATTCTTTGATAAATAGAAAATATATGGAAAGCATTAAATAGGGTCTACCTTGAAATAAATGGCCATATCTTCGTCAAAAATTGCCCCATTTCAATTATAAAGGTGTTTTTAGAATTCACTTGATCTTTGAAAAAAAACTGCATTAAAATAATTTGACTTCCGACTCATCTAAGAAAGATATTAAGGGATATTCTTCGATAAATAGAAAATATATGGAAAGCATTAAATAGGCTCTACCTTGAAATAAATGGCCATATCTTCGTCAAAAATTGCCTCATTTTAATTATAAAGGTGTTTTTAGAATTCACTTGATCTTTGGAATAAAACTGCATTAAAATAATTTGACTACCGACTCATCTAAGAAAGATATTATGGGATATTCTTCGATAAATAGAGAATATATGGAAAGCATTAAATAGGGTCTACCTTGAAATAAATGGCCATATCTTCGTCAAAAATTGCCCCATTTCAATTATAAAGGTGTTTTTAGAACTCACTTGATCTTTGGAACAAAACTGCATTAAAATAATTTGACTTCCGACTCATCTAAGAAAGATATTAAGGGATATTCTTCGATAAATAGAAAATATATGGAAAGCATTAAATAGGGTCTACCTTGAAATAAATGGCCATATCTTCATCTAAAGTTGCCCAATTTCAATTATAAAGGTGTTTATAGAATTCGCTTCATCTTAAGTACAAAACTGCATTAAAATAATTTGAATTCCGACTCATCTAAGAAAGATATTAAGGGATATTCGATAAATAGAAAATATATGGAAAGCATTAAATTAGGGTCTACCTTGAAATAAATGGCCATATCTTCGTCAAAAATTGCCCCATTTCAATTATAAAGGTGTTTTTAGAATTCACTTGATCTTTGGAACAAAACTGCATTAAAATAATTTGACTTCCGACTCATCTAAAAAAGATATTAAGGGATATTCTTCGATAAATAGAAAATATATGGAAAGCATTAAATAGGGTCTACCTTGAAATAAATAGCCATATCTTCGTCAAAAATTGCCCCATTTCAATTATAAAGGTGTTTTTAGAATTCGCTTAATCTTTGAAACAAATCTGCATTAAAATAATTTGACTTCCGACTCATCTAAGAAAGATATTAAGGGATATTCTTCGATAAATAGAAAATATATGGAATGCATTAAATAGGGTCTACCTTGAAATAAATGGCCATATCTTCGTCAAAAATTGCCCCATTTCAATTATAAAGGTGTTTTTAGAATTCACTCGATCTTTGGAACAAAACTGCATTAAAATAATTTGACTTCCGACTCATCTAAGAAAGGTATTAAGGGATATTCGATAAATAGAAAATATATGGAAAGCATTAAATAGGGTCTACCTTGAAATAAATGGCCATATCTTCGTCAAAAATTGCCCCACTTCAATTATAAAGGTGTTTTTAGAATTCGCTTAATCTTTGGAACAAAACTGCATTAAAACAATTTGACTTCCGACTCATCTAAAAAAGATATTAAGGGATATTCTTCGATAAATAGAAAATATATGGAAAGTATTAAATAGGGTCTACCTTGAAATAAATGGCCATATCTTCGTCAAAAATTGCCCCATTTCAATTATAAAGGTGTTTTTAGAATTCACTCGATCTTTGGAACAAAACTGCATTAAAATAATTTGACTTCCGACTCATCTAAGAAAGGTATTAAGGGATATTCGATAAATAGAAAATATATGGAAAGCATTAAATAGGGTCTACCTTGAAATAAATGGCCATATCTTCGTCAAAAATTGCCCCATTTTAATTATAAAGGTGTTTTTAGCATTCGCTCGATCTTTGGAACAAAACTGCATTAAAATAATTTGACTTCCGACTCATCTAAGAAAGATATTAAGGGATATTCTTCGACAAATAGAAAATATATGGAAAGCATTAAATAGGGTCTACCTTGAAATAAATGGCCATATCTTCATCTAAAATTGCCCAATTTCAATTATAAAGGTGTTTTTAGAATTCGCTTGATTTTTGGAACAAAACTGCATTAAAATAATTTGACTTCCGACTCATCTAAGAAAGGTATTAAGGGATATTCGATAAATAGAAAATATATGGAAAGCATTAAATAGTGTCTACCTTGAAATAAATGGCCATATCTTCGTCAAAAATTGTCCCATTTCAATTATAAAGGTGTTTTTAGAATTCACTTGATCTTCGGAACAAAACTGCATTAAAATAATTTGACTTCCGACTCATCTAAGAAAGGTATTAAGGGATATTCGATAAATAGAAAATATATGGAAAGCATTAAATAGGGTCTACCTTGAAATAAATGGCTATATCTTCGTCAAAAATTGTCTCACTTCAATTATAAAAGGTGTTTTTAGAATTCGCTTAATCTTTGGAACAAAACTGTATTAAAACAATTTGACTTCCGACTCATCTAAAAAGATATTAAGGGATATTCTTCGATAAATTGAAAATATATGGAAAGTATTAAATAGGGTCTACCTTGAAATAAATGGCCATATCTTCGTCAAAAATTGCCCCATTTTAATTATAAAGGTGTTTTTAGAATTCACTCGATCTTTGGAACAAAACTGCATTAAAATAATTTGACTTCCGACTCATCTAAGAAAGGTATTAAGGGATATTCGATAAATAGAAAATATATGGAAAGCATTAAATAGGGCTACCTTGAAATAAATGGCCATATCTTCGTCAAAAATTGCCCCATTTTAATTATAAAGGTGTTTTTAGCATTCGCTCGATCTTTGGAACAAAACTGCATTAAAATAATTTGACTTCCGACTCATCTAAGAAAGATATTAAGGGATATTCGATAAATAGAAAATATATGGAAAGCATTAAATAGGGTCTACCTTGAAATAAATGGCCATATCTTCGTCAAAAATTGCCCCATTTCAATTATAAAGGTGTTTTTAGAATTCACTTGATCTTTGGAAACAAAACTGCATTAAAATAATTTGACTTCCGACTCATCTAAAAAAGATATTAAGGGATATTCTTCGATAAATAGAAAATATATGGAAAGCATTAAATAGGGTCTACCTTGAAATAAATGGCCATATCTTCGTCAAAAATTGCCCCACTTCAATTATAAAGGTGTTTTTAGAATTCACTCCATCTTTGGATCAAAACTGCATTAAAATAATTTGACTTCCGACTCATCTAAGAAAGATATTAAGGGATATTCTTCGATAAATAGAAAATATATGGAAAGCATTAAATAGGGTCTACCTTGAAATAAATGGCCATATCTTCGTCAAAAATTGCCCCATTTCAATTATAAAGGTGTTTTTAGAATTCACTTAATCTTTGAAACAAAACTGCATCAAATTAATTTGACTTCCGACTCATCTAAGAAAGATATTAAGGGATATTCTTCGATAAATAGAAAATATATGGAAAGCATTAAATAGGGTCTACCTTGAAATAAATGGCCATATCTTCGTCAAAAATTGCCCCATTTCAATTATAAAGGTGATTTTAGAATTCGCTCGATCTTTGGAACAAAACTGCATTAAAATAATTTGACTTCCGACTCATCTAAGAAAGATATTAAGGGATATTCTTTGATAAATAGAAAATATATTGAAAGCATTAAATAGGGTCTACCTTGAAATAAATGGCCATATCTTCGTCGAAAATTGCCCCATTTCAATTATAAAGGTGTTTTTAGAATTCACTTGATCTTTGGAAACAAACTGCATTAAAATAATTTGACTTCCGACTCATCTAAAAAAGATATTAAGGGATATTCTTCGATAAATAGAAAATATATGGAAAGCATTAAATAGGGTCTACCTTGAAAAAAAATGGCCATATCTTCGTCAAAAATTGCCCCATTTCAATTATAAAGGTGTTTTTAGAATTCACTTGATCTTTGGAACAAAACTGCATTAAAATAATTTGACTTCCGACTCATCTAAGAAAGATATTAAGGGATATTCTTCGATAAATAGAAAATATATGGAAAGCATTAAATAGGGTTTACCTTTAAATAAATAACCATATCTTCGTCAAAAATTGCCCCACTTCAATTATAAAGGTGTTTTTAGAATTCACTTGATCTTTGGAACAAAACTGCATTAAAATAATTTGACTTCCGACTCATCTAAGAAAGATATTAAGGGATATTCTTCGATAAATAGAAAATATATGGAAAGCATTAAATAGGGTCTACCTTGAAAAAAAATGGCCATATCTTCGTCAAAAATTGCCCCATTTCAATTATAAAGGTGTTTTTAGAATTCACTTGATCTTTGAAACAAAACTGCATTAAAATAATTTGACTTCCGACTCATCTAAGAAAGATATTAAGGGATATTCGATAAATAGAAAATATATGGAAAGCATTAAATAGGGTCTACCTTGAAATAAATGGCCATATCTTCGTCAAAAATTGCACCACTTCAATTATAAAGGTGTTTTTAGATTTCGCTTGATCTTTGAAACAAAACTGCATTAAAATAATTTGACTTCCGACTCATCTAAAAAAGATATTAAGGGATATTCTTCGATAAATAAAAAATATATGGAAAGCATTAAATAGGGTCTACCTTGAAAAAAAATGGCCATATCTTCGTCAAAAATTGCCCCATTTCAATTATAAAGGTGTTTTTAGAATTCACTTGATCTTTGAAACAAAACTGCATTAAAATAATTTGACTTCCGACTCATCTAAGAAAGATATTAAGGGATATTCTTCGATAAATAGAAAATATATGGAAAGCATTAAATAGGGTTTACCTTGAAATAAATAACCATATCTTCGTCAAAAATTGCCCCACTTCAATTATAAAGGTGTTTTTAGAATTCACTTGATCTTTGGAACAAAACTGCGTTAAAATAATTTGACTTTCGACTCGTCTAAGAAATATATTAAGAGATATTCTTCGATAAATAGAAAATATATGGAAAGCATTAAATAGGGTCAACCTTGAAATAAATGGCCATATCTTTGTCTCAAATTGCCCCATTTCAATTATAAAGGTGTTTTTAGAATTCACTTGATCTTTGAAACAAAACTGCATTAAAATAATTTGACTTCCGACTCATCTAAGAAAGATATTAAGGGATATTCTTCGATAAATAGAAAATATATGGAAAGCATTAAATAGGGTTTACCTTTAAATAAATAACCATATCTTCGTCAAAAATTGCCCCACTTCAATTATAAAGGTGTTTTTAGAATTCACTTGATCTTTGGAACAAAACTGCATTAAAATAATTTGACTTCCGACTCATCTAAGAAAGATATTAAGGGATATTCTTCGATAAATAGAAAATATATGGAAAGCATTAAATAGGGTCTACCTTGAAGTAAATGGCCATATCTTCATCTAAAATTGCCCAATTTCAATTATAAAGGTGTTTTTCGAATTCACTCGATCTTTGGAAGAAAACTGCATTAAAATAATTTGACTTCCGACTCATCTAAGAAAGATATTAAGGGATATTCGATAAATAGAAAATATATGGAAAGCATTAAATAGGGTCTACCTTGAAATAAATGGCCATATCTTCGTCAAAAATTGCCCCATTTCAATTATAAAGGTGTTTTTAGAATTCACTCAATCTTTGGAACAAAACTGCATTAAAATAATTTGACTTCCGACTCATCTAAGAAAGATATTAAGGGATACTCCATAAATACAAAATATATTGAAAGCATTAAATAGGGTCTACCTTGAAATAAATGGCCATATCTTCGTCAACAATTGCCCCACTTCAATTATAAAGGTGTTTTTAGAATTCACTTGATCTTTGGAACAAAACTGCATTAAAATAATTTGAATTCCGACTCATCTAAGAAAGATATTAAGGGATATTCTTCGATAAATAGAAAATATATGGAAAGCATTAAATAGGGTCTACCTTGAAATAAATGGCCATATCTTCGTCAAAAATTGCCCCACTTCAATTATAAAGGTGTTTTTAGAATTCGTTTAATCTTTGAAACAAAACTGCATTAAAATAATTTGACTTCCGACTCATCTAAAAATGATATTAAGGGATATTCTTCGATAAATAGAAAATATACGGAAAGCATTAAATAGGGTCTACCTTGAAATAAATGGCCATATCTTCGTCAAAAATTGCCCCACTTCAATTATAAAGGTGTTTTTAGAATTCGCTTAATCTTTGAAACAAAACTGCATTAAAATAATTTGACTTCCGAATCATCTAAGAAAGATATTAAGGGATATTCTTCGATAAATAGAAAATATATGGAAAGCATTAAATAGGGTCTACCTTGAAATAAATGGCCATATCTTCGTCAAAAATTGCCCCATTTCAATTATAAAGGTGTTTTTAGAATTCGCTCGATCTTTGGAACAAAACTGCATTAAAATAATTTGACTTCCGACTTATCTAAGAAAGATATTAAGGGATATTCTTCGATAAATAGAAAATATATGGAAAGCATTAAATAGGGTCTACCTTGAAATAAATGGCCATATCTTCGTCAAAAATTGCCCAATTTCAATTATAAAGGTGTTTTTAGAATTCACTCGATCTTTGGAACAAAACTGCATTAAAATAATTTGACTTCCGACTCATCTAAGAAAGATATTAAGGGATATTCTTCGATAAATAGAAAATATATGGAAAGCATTAAATAGGGTCTACCTTGAAATAAATGGCCATATCTTCGTCAAAAATTGCCCCATTTCAATTATAAAGATGTTTTTAGAATTCACTTGATCTTTGGAACAAAACTGCATTAAAATAATTTGACGTCCGACTCATCTAAAAAAGATATTAAGGGATATTCTTCGATAAATAGAAAATATATGGAAATCATTAAATAGGGTCTACCTTGAAATAAATGGCCATATCTTCGTCAAAAATTGCCCCACTTCAATTATAAAGGTGTTTTTAGAATTCGCTTAATCTTTGAAACAAAACTGCATTAAAATAATTTGACTTCCGACTCATCTAAAAAAGATATTAAGGGATATTCTTCGATAAATAGAAAATATATGGAAAGCATTAAATAGGGTCTACCTTGAAATAAATGGCCATATCTTCGTCAAAAATTGCCCCATTTCAATTATAAAGGTGTTTTTAGAATTCACTCGATCTTTGGAACAAAACTGCATTAAAATAATTTGACTTCCGACTCATCTAAGAAAGATATTAAGGGATATTCGATAAATAGAAAATATATTGAAAGCATTAAATAGGGTCTACCTTGAAATAAATGGCCATATCTTCGTCAAAAATTGCCCCATTTCAATTATAAAGGTGTTTTTAGAATTCGCTTAATCTTTGAAACAAAACTGCATCAAATTAATTTGACTTCCGACTCATCTAAGAAAGATATTAAGGGATATTCTTCGATAAATAGAAAATATATGGAAAGCATTAAATACGGTCTACCTTGAAATAAATGGCCATATCTTCGTCAAAAATTGCCCCATTTCAATTATAAAGGTGTTTTTAGAATTCGCTCGATCTTTGGAACAAAACTGCATTAAAATAATTTGACTTCCGACTCATCTAAGAAAGATATTAAGGGATATTCTTCGATAAATAGAAAATATATGGAAAGCATTAAATAGGGTATACCTTGAAATAAATGGCCATATCTTCGTCAAAAATTGCCCCATTTTAATTATAAAGGTGTTTTTAGAATTCACTCGATCTTTGGAACAAAACTGCATTAAATAATTTGACTTCCGACTCATCTAAGAAAGATATTAAGGGATATTCTTCGATAAATAGAAAATATATGGAAAGCATTAAATAGGGTCTACCTTGAAATAAATGGCCATATCTTCGTCAAAAATTGCCCCACTTCAATTATAAAGGTGTTTTTAGAATTCACTTGATCTTTGGAACAAAACTGCATTAAAATAATTTGACTTCCGACTCATCTAAGAAAGATATTAAGGGATATTCTTCGATAAATAGAAAATATATGGAAAGCATTAAATAGGGTCAACCTTGAAATAAATGGCCATATCTTCGTCAAAAATTGCCCCATTTCAATTATAAAGGTGTTTTTAGAATTCACTTGATCTTTGGAACAAAATTGCATTAAAATAATTTGTGTTCCGACTCAGCTAAGAAAGATATTAAGGGATATTCTTCGATAAATAGAAAATATATGGAAAGCATTAAATAGGGTCTACCTTGAAATAAATGGCCATATCTTCGTCAAAAATTGCCCCACTTCAATTATAAAGGTGTTTTTAGAATTCACTCAATCTTTGGAACAAAACTGCATTAAAATAATTTGACTTCCGACTTATCTAAGAAAGATATTAAGGGATATTCTTCGATAAATAGAAAATATACGGAAAGCATTAAATAGGGTCTACCTTGAAATAAATGGCCATATCTTCGTCAAAAATTGCCCCACTTCAATTATAAAGGTGTTTTTAGAATTCACTCAATCTTTGGAACAAAACTGCATTAAAATAATTTGACTTACGACTCATCTAAGAAAGATATTAAGGGATATTCTTCGATAAATAGAAAATATATGGAAAGCATTAAATAGGGTCTACCTTGAAATAAATGGCCATATCTTCGTCAAAAATTGCCCCATTTCAATTATAAAGGTGTTTTTAGAATTCACTTGATCTTTGGAACAAAACTGCATTAAAATAATTTGACTTCCGACTTATCTAAGAAAGATATTAAGGGATATTCTTTGATAAATAGAAAATATATGGAAAGCATTAAATAGGGTCTACCTTGAAATAAATGGCCATATCTTCGTCAAAAATTGCCCCACTTCAATTATAAAGGTGTTTTTAGAATTCGCTTAATCTTTGGAACAAAACTGCATTAAAATAATTTGACTTCCGACTCATCTAAAAAAGATATTAAGGGATATTCTTCGATAAATAGAAAATATACGGAAAGCATTAAATAGGGTCTACCTTGAAATAAATGGCCATATCTTCATCTAAAATTGCCCAATTTCAATTATAAAGGTCTTTTTAGAATTCGCTTGATCTTTGGAACAAAACTGCATTAAAATAATTTGACTTCCGACTCATCTAAGAAAGATATTAAGGGATATTCCTCGATAAATAGAAAATATATGGAAAGCATTAAATAGGGTCTACCTTTAAATAAATAAACATATCTTCGTCAAAAATTGCCCCACTTCAATTATAAAGGTGTTTTTAGAATTCGCTTAATCTTTGAAACAAAACTGCATTAAAATAATTTGACTTCCGACTTATCTAAGAAAGATATTAAGGGATATTCTTCGATAAATAGAAAATATATGGAATGCATTAAATAGGGTCAACCTTGAAATAAATGGCCATATCTTCGTCAAAAATTGCCCCATTTCAATTATAAAGGTGTTTTTAGAATTCGCTCGATCTTTGAAACAAAACTGCATTAAAATAATTTGACTTCCGACTCATCTAAGAAAGATATTAAGGGATATTCGATAAATAGAAAATATATGGAAAGCATTAAATAGGGTCTACCTTGAAATAAATGGCCATATCTTCGTCAAAAATTGCCCCACTTCAATTATAAAGGTGTTTTTAGAATTCGCTTAATCTTTGAAACAAAACTGCATCAAATTAATTTGACTTCCGACTCATTTAAAAAAAATATTAAGGGATATTCTTCGATAAATAGAAAATATACGGAAAGCATTAAATAGGGTCTACCTTGAAATAAATAGCCATATCTTCGTCAAAAATTGCCCCACTTCAATTATAAAGGTGTTTTTAGAATTCACTCAATCTTTGGAACAAAACTGCATTAAAATAATTAGACTTCCGACTTATCTAAGAAAGATATTAAGGGATATTCTTCGATAAATAGAAAATATATGGAAAGTATTAAATAGGGTCAACCTTGAAATAAATGGTCATATCCTTCGTAAAGAGTTGCCCCATTTCAATTATAAAGGTGTTTTTAGAGTTCAGTTGATCGTGAAACAAAACTGCATTAAAATAATTTGACTTCCGACTTATCTAAGAAAGATATTAAGGGATATTCTTCGATAAATAGAAAATATATGGAAAGCATTAAATAGGGTCTACCTTGAAATAAATGGCCATATCTTCGTCAAAAATTGCCCCACTTCAATTATAAAGGTGTTCTTAGAATTCACTTAATCTTTGGAACAAAACTGCATTAAAATAATTTGACTTACGACTCATCTACGAAAGATATTAAGGGATATTCTCGATAAATAGAAAATATATGGAACGCATTAAATAGGGTCTACCTTGAAATAAATGGCCATATCTTCGTCAAAAATTGCCCCATTTCAATTATAAAGGTGTTTTTAGAATTCACTTGATCTTTGGAACAAAACTGCATTAAAATTATTTGACTTCCGACTCATCTAAGAAAGATATTAAGGGATATTCTTTGATAAATAGAAAATATATGGAAAGCATTAAATAGGGTCTACCTTGAAATAAATGGCCATATCTTCGTCAAAAATTGCCCCACTTCAATTATAAAGGTGTTTTTAGAATTCGCTTAATCTTTGGAACAAAACTGCATTAAAATAATTTGACTTCCGACTCATCTAAAAAAGATATTAAGGGATATTCTTCGATAAATAGAAAATATACGGAAAGCATTAAATAGGGTCTACCTTGAAATAAATGGCCATATCTTCATCTAAAATTGCCCAATTTCAATTATAAAGGTCTTTTTAGAATTCGCTTGATCTTTGGAACAAAACTGCATTAAAATAATTTGACTTCCGACTCATCTAAGAAAGATATTAAGGGATATTCCTCGATAAATAGAAAATATTTGGAAAGCATTAAATAGGGTCTACCTTTAAATAAATAACCATATCTTCGTCTAAAATTGCCCCACTTCAATTATAAAGGTGTTTTTAGAATTCGCTTAATCTTTGAAACAAAACTGCATTAAAATAATTTGACTTCCGACTTATCTAAGAAAGATATTAAGGGATATTCTTCGATAAATAGAAAATATATGGAATGCATTAAATAGGGTCTACCTTGAAATAAATGGCCATATCTTCGTCAAAAATTGCCCCATTTCAATTATAAAGGTGTTTTTAGAATTCGCTCGATCTTTGGAACAAAACTGCATTAAAATAATTTGACTTCCGACTTATCTAAGAAAGATATTAAGGGATATTCTTCGATAAATAGAAAATATATGGAAAGCATTAAATAGGGTCTACCTTGAAATAAATGGCCATATCTTCGTCAAAAATTGGCCCATTTCAATTATAAAGGTGTTTTTAGAATTCACTCAATCTTTGGAACAAAACTGCATTAAAATAATTTGACTTACGACTCATCTAAAAAAGATATTAAGGGATATTCTTCGATAAATAGAAAATATATGGAAAGCATTAACTAGGGTCTACCTTGAAATAAATGGCCATATCTTCGTCAAAAATTGCCCCATTTCAATTATAAAGGTGTTTTTAGAATTCACTCGATCTTTGGAACAAAACTGCATTAAAATAATTTGACTTCCGACTCATCTAAGAAAGATATTAAGGGATATTCTTCGATAAATAGAAAATATATGGAAAGCATTAAATAGGGTCTACCTTGAAATAAATGGCCATATCTTCGTCAAAAATTGCCCCATTTCAATTATAAAGATGTTTTTAGAATTCACTTGATCTTTGGAACAAAACTGCATTAAAATAATTTGACTTCCGACTCATCTAAGAAAGATATTAAGGGATATTCTTCGATAAATAGAAAATATATGGAAATCATTAAATAGGGTCTACCTTGAAATAAATGGCCATATCTTCGTCAAAAATTGCCCCATTTCAATTATAAAGATGTTTTTAGAATTCGCTTAATCTTTGAAACAAAACTGCATTAAAATAATTTGACTTCAGACTCATCTAAGAAAGATATTAAGGGATATTCTTCGATAAATAGAAAATATATGGAAAGCATTAAATAGGGTCTACATTGAAATAAATGGCCATATCTTCGTCAAAAATTGCCCCATTTCAATTATAAAGGTGTTTTTAGAATTCACTCAATCTTTGGAACAAAACTGCATTAAAATAATTTGACTTCCGACTCATCTAAAAAAGATATTAAGGGATATTCTTCGATAAATAGAAAATATATGGAAATCATTAAATAGGGTCTACCTTGAAATAAATGGCCATATCTTCGTCAAAAATTGCCCCACTTCAATTATAAAGGTGTTTTTAGAATTCGCTTAATCTTTGAAACAAAACTGCATTAAAATAACTTGACTTCCGACTCATCTAAGAAAGATATTAAGGGATATTCGATAAATAGAAAATATATGGAAAGCATTAAATAGGGTCTACCTTGAAATAAATGGCCATATCTTCGTCAAAAATTGCCCCATTTCAATTATAAAGGTGTTTTTAGAATTCGCTTAATCTTTGGAACAAAACTGCATTAAAATAATTTGTGTTCCGACTCATCTAAGAAAGATATTAAGGGATATTCTTCGATAAATAGAAAATATATGGAAAGCATTAAATAGGGTCTACCTTGAAATAAATGGCCATATCTTCGTCAAAAATTGCCCCATTTCAATTATAAAGGTGTTTTTAGAATTCACTCGATCTTTGAAACAAAACTGCATTAAAATAATTTGACTTCCGACTCATCTAAGAAAGATATTAAGGGATATTCTTCGATAAATAGAAAATATATGGAAAGCATTAAATAGGGTCTACCTTGAAATAAATGGCCATATCTTCGTCAAAAATTGCCCCATTTCAATTATAAAGGTGTTTTTAGAATTCACTCAATCTTTGGAACAAAACTGCATTAAAATAATTTGACTTCCGACTCATCTAAGAAAGATATTAAGGGATATTCTTTGATAAATAGAAAATATATGGAAAGCATTAAATAGGGTCTACCTTGATACAAATGGCCATATCTTCGTCAAAAATTGCCCCATTTCAATTATAAAGGTGTTTTTAGAATTCGCTCGATCTTTGGAACAAAACTGCATTAAAATAATTTGACTTCCGACTCATCTAAGAAAGATATTAAGGGATATTCTTCGATAAATAGAAAATATATGGAAAGCATTAAATAGGGTCTACCTTGAAATAAATAGCCATATCTTCGTCAACAATTGCCCCACTTCAATTATAAAGGTGTTTTTAGAATTCACTTGATCTTTGGAACAAAACTGCATTAAAATAATTTGACTTCCGACTCATCTAAGAAAGATATTAAGGGATATTCTTCGATAAATAGAAAATATATGGAAAGCATTAAATAGGGTCAACCTTGAAATAAATGGCCATATCTTCGTCAAAAATTGCCCCACTTCAATTATAAAGGTGTTTTTAGAATTCGCTTAATCTTTGAAACAAAACTGCATTAAAATAATTTGACTTCCGACTTATCTAAGAAAGATATTAAGGGATATTCTTCGATAAATAGAAAATATACGGAAAGCATTAAATAGGGTCTACCTTGAAATAAATAGCCATATCTTCGTCAAAAATTGCCCCACTTCAATTATAAAGGTGTTTTTAGAATTCACTCAATCTTTGAAACAAAACTGCATTAAAATAATTTGACTTCCGACTCATCTAAGAAAGATATTAAGGGATATTCTTTGATAAATAGAAAATATATGGAAAGCATTAAATAGGGTCTACCTTGAAATAAATAGCCATATCTTCGTCAAAAATTGCCCCATTTCAATTATAAAGGTGTTTTTAGAATTCGCTCGATCTTTGGAACAAAACTGCATTAAAATAATTTGACTTCCGACTCATCTAAGAAAGATATTAAGGGATATTCTTCGATAAATAGAAAATATATGGAAAGCATTAAATAGTGTCTACCTTGAAATAAATGGCCATATCTTCGTCAAAAATTGCCTCATTTCAATTATAAAGGTGTTTTTAGAATTCACTTGATCTTTGGAACAAAACTGCATTAAAATAATTTGACTTACGACTCATCTAAGAAAGATATTAAGGGATATTCGATAAATAGAAAATATATGGAAAGCATTAAATAGGGTCTACCTTGAAATAAATGGCCATATCTTCGTCAAAAATTGTCCCACTTCAATTATAAAGGTGTTTTTAGAATTCGCCTAATCTTTGAAACAAAACTGCATTAAACTAATTTGACTTCCGACTCATCTAAAAAAGATATTAAGGGATATTCTTCGATAAATAGAAAATATACGGAAAGCATTAAATAGGGTCTACCTTGAAATAAATAGCCATATCTTCGTCAAAAATTGCCCCACTTCAATTATAAAGGTGTTTTTAGAATTCACTCAATCTTTGGAACAAAACTGCATTAAAATAATTTGACTTACGACTCATCTAAGATAGATATTGAGGGATATTCTTCGATAAATAGAAAATATATGGAAAGCATTAAATAGGGTCTACCTTGAAATAAATGGCCATATCTTCGTCAAAAATTGCCCCATTTCAATTATAAAGGTGTTTTTAGAATTCACTTGATCTTTGGAACAAAACTGCATTAAAATAATTTGACTTCCGACTCATCTAAGAAAGATATTAAGGGATATTCTTTGATAAATAGAAAATATATGGAAAGCATTAAATAGGGTCTACCTTGAAATAAATGGCCATATCTTCGTCAAAAATTGCCCCACTTCAATTATAAAGGTGTTTTCAGAATTCGCTCGATCTTTGGAACAAAACTGCATTAAAATAATTTGACTTCCGACTCATCTAAGAAAGATATTAAGGGATATTCTTTGATAAATAGAAAATATATGGAAAGCATTAAATAGGGTCTACCTTGAAATAAATGGCCATATCTTCGTCAAAAATTGACCCACTTCAATTATAAAGGTGTTTTTAGAATTCGCTCGATCTTTGGAACAAAACTGCATTAAAATAATTTGACTTCCGACTCATCTAAAAAAGATATTAAGGGATATTCTTCGATAAATAGAAAATATACGGAAAGCATTAAATAGGGTCTACCTTGAAAGAAATGGCCATATCTTCGTCAAAAAATGCCCCACTTCAATTATAAAGGTGTTTTTAGAATTCACTCAATCTTTAGAACAAAACTGCATTAAAATAATTTGTGGTCCGACTCATCTAAGAAAGATATTAAGGGTTATTCTTCGATAAATAGAAAATATATGGAAAGCATTAAATAGGGTCTACCTTGAAATAAATGGCCATATCTTCGTCAAAAATTGCCCCATTTCAATTATAAAGGTGTTTTTAGAATTCACTCGATCTTTGGAACAAAACTGCATTAAAATAATTTGACTTCCGACTCATCTAAGAAAGATATTGAGGGATATTCTATAAATAGAAAATATATGGAAAGCATTAAATAGGGTCTACCTTGAAATAAATGGCCATATCTTCGTCAAAAATTGCCCCATTTCAATTATAAAAGGTGTTTTTAGAATTCGCTTAATCTTTGAAACAAAACTGCAATAAAATAATTTGACTTCCGACTCATCTAAAAAAGATATTAAGGGATATTCTTCGATAAATAGAAAATATACGGAAAGCATTAAATAGGGTCTACCTTGAAATAAATAGCCATATCTTCGTCAAAAATTGCCCCACTTCAATTATAAAGGTGTTTTTAGAATTCACTCAATCTTTGGAACAAAACTGCATTAAAATAATTTGACTTACGACTCATCTAAGAAAGATATTGAGGGATATTCTTCGATAAATAGAAAATATATGGAAAGCATTAAATAGGGTCTACCTTTAAATAAATAACCATATCTTCGTCAAAAATTGCCCCACTTCAATTATAAAGGTGTTTTCAGAATTCGCTTAATCTTTGAAACAAAACTGCATTAAAATAATTTGACTTCCGACTCATCTAAGAAAGATATTAAGGGATATTCTTTGATAAATAGAAAATATATGTAAAGCATTAAATAGGGTCTACCTTGAAATAAATGGCCATATCTTCGTCAAAAATTGCCCCATTTCAATTATAAAGGTGTTTTTAGAATTCGCTCGATCTTTGGAACAAAACTGCATTAAAATAATTTGACTTCCGACTCATCTAAGAAAGATATTAAGGGATATTCTTCGATAAATAGAAAATATATGGAAAGCATTAAATAGGGTCTACCTTGAAATAAATGGCCATATCTTCGTCAAAAATTGCCCCATTTCAATTATAAAGGTGTTTTTAGAATTCACTCAATCTTTGGAACAAAACTGCATTAAAATAATTTGACTTCCGACTCATCTAAGAAAGATATTAAGGGATATTCTTTGATAAATAGAAAATATATGGAAAGCATTAAATAGGGTCTACCTTGAAATAAATGGCCATATCTTCGTCAAAAATTGCCCCACTTCAATTATAAAGGTGTTTTTAAAATTCGCTTAATCTTTGGAACAAAACTGCATTAAAATAATTTGACTCCCGACTCATCTAAGAAAGATATTAAGGGATATTCTTCGATAAATAGAAAATATATGGAAAGCATTAAATAGGGTCTACCTTGAAATAAATAGCCATATCTTCGTCAAAAATTGCCCCACTTCAATTATAAAGGTGTTTTTAGAATTCACTCAATCTTTGGAACAAAACTGCATTAAAATAATTTGTGTTCCGACTCATCTAAGAAAGATATTAAGGGTTATTCTTCGATAAATAGAAAATATATGGAAAGCATTAAATAGGGTCTACCTTGAAATAAATGGCCATATCTTCGTCAAAAATTGCCCCATTTCATTTATAAAGGTGTTTTTAGAATTCACTCGATCTTTGGAATAAAACTGCATTAAAATAATTTGACTTCCGACTCATCTAAGAAAGATATTAAGGGATATTCGATAAATAGAAAATATATGGAAAGCATTAAATAGGTCTACTTGAAATAAAATGGCCCATATCCTCGTTCAAAAATTGCCCCATTTCAATTATAAAGGTGTTTTTAGAATTCACTCGATCTTTGGAACAAAACTGCATTAAAATAATTTGACTTCCGACTCATCTAAAAAAGATATTAAGGGATATTCTTCGATAAATAGAAAATATACGGAAAGCATTAAATAGGGTCTACCTTGAAATAAATGGCCATATCTTCGTCAAAAATTGCCCCACTTCAATTATAAAGGTGTTTTTAGAATTCACTCAATCTTTGGAACAAAACTGCATTAAAATAATTTGACTTACGACTCATCTAAGAAAGATATTAAGGGATATTCTTCGATAAATAGAAAATATATGGAAAGCATTAAATAGGGTCTACCTTTAAATAAATAACCATATCTTCGTCAAAAATTGCCCCACTTCAATTATAAAGGTGTTTTTCGAATTCGCTTAATCTTTGAAACAAAACTGCATAAAAATAATTTGACTTCCGACTCATCTAAGAAAGATATTAAGGGATATTCTTTGATAAATAGAAAATATATGGAAAGCATTAAATAGGGTCTACCTTGAAATAAATGGCCATATCTTCGTCAAAAATTGCCCCATTTCAATTATAAAGGTGTTTTTAGAATTCACTCGATCTTTGGAATAAAACTGCATTAAAATAATTGGACTTCCGACTCATCTAAGAAAGATATTAAGGGATATTCGATAAATAGAAAATATATGGAAAGCATTAAATAGGGTCTACCTTGAAATAAATGGCCATATCTTCGTCAAAAATTGCCCCACTTCAATTATAAAGGTGTTTTTAGAATTCACTCAATCTTTGGAACAAAACTGCATTAAAATAATTTGACTTACGACTCATCTAAGAAAGATATTAAGGGATATTCTTCGATAAATAGAAAATATATGGAAAGCATTAAATAGGGTCTACCTTTAAATAAATAACCATATCTTCGTCAAAAATTGCCCCACTTCAATTATAAAGGTGTTTTTCGAATTCGCTTAATCTTTGAAACAAAACTGCATTAAAATAATTTGACTTCCGACTCATCTAAGAAAGATATTAAGGGATATTCTTCGATAAATAGAAAATATATGGAAAGCATTAAATAGGGTCTACCTTGAAATAAATGGCCATATCTTCGTCAAAAATTGCCCCACTTCAATTATAAAGGTGTTTTAGAATTCGCTTAATCTTTGAAACAAAACTGCATTAAAATAATTTGACTTCCGACTCATCTAAAAAAGATATTAAGGGATATTCTTCGATAAATAGAAAATATACGGAAAGCATTAAATAGGGTCTACCTTGAAATAAATAGCCATATCTTCGTCAAAAATTGCCCCACTTCAATTATAAAGGTGTTTTTAGAATTCACTCAATCTTTGGAACAAAACTGCATTAAAATAATTTGACTTACGACTCATCTAAGAAAGATATTAAGGGATATTCTTCGATAAATAGAAAATATATGGAAAGCATTAAATAGGGTCTACCTTTAAATAAATAACCATATCTTCGTCAAAAATTGCCCCACTTCAATTATAAAGGTGTTTTCAGAATTCGCTTAATCTTTGAAACAAAACTGCATTAAAATAATTTGACTTCCGACTCATCTAAGAAAGATATTAAGGGATATTCTTTGATAAATAGAAAATATATGTAAAGCATTAAATAGGGTCTACCTTGAAATAAATGGCCATATCTTCGTCAAAAATTGCCCCATTTCAATTATAAAGGTGTTTTTAGAATTCGCTCGATCTTTGGAACAAAACTGCATTAAAATAATTTGACTTCCGACTCATCTAAGAAAGATATTAAGGGATATTCTTCGATAAATAGAAAATATATGGAAAGCATTAAATAGGGTCTACCTTGAAATAAATGGCCATATCTTCGTCAAAAATTGCCCCATTTCAATTATAAAGGTGTTTTTAGAATTCACTTGATCTTTGGAACAAAACTGCATTAAAATAATTTGACTTCCGACTCATCTAAGAAAGATATTAAGGGATATTCTTTGATAAATAGAAAATATATGGAAAGCATTAAATAGGGTCTACCTTGAAATAAATGGCCATATCTTCGTCAAAAATTGCCCCACTTCAATTATAAAGGTGTTTTTAAAATTCGCTTAATCTTTGGAACAAAACTGCATTAAAATAATTTGACTCCCGACTCATCTAAGAAAGATATTAAGGGATATTCTTCGATAAATAGAAAATATATGGAAAGCATTAAATAGGGTCTACCTTGAAATAAATAACCATATCTTCGTCAAAAATTGCCCCACTTCAATTATAAAGGTGTTTTTCGAATTCGCTTAATCTTTGAAACAAAACTGCATTAAAATAATTTGACTTCCGACTCATCTAAGAAAGATATTAAGGGATATTCTTTGATAAATAGAAAATATATGGAAAGCATTAAATAGGGTCTACCTTGAAATAAATGGCCATATCTTCGTCAAAAATTGCCCCACTTCAATTATAAAGGTGTTTTTAGAATTCACTTGATCTTTGGAACAAAACTGCATTAAAATAATTTGACTTACGACTCATCTAAGAAAGATATTAAGGGATATTCTTCGATAAATAGAAAATATATGGAAAGCATTAAATAGGGTCTACCTTTAAATAAATAACCATATCTTCGTCAAAAATTGCCCCACTTCAATTATAAAGGTGTTTTTCGAATTCGCTTAATCTTTGAAACAAAACTGCATTAAAATAATTTGACTTCCGACTCATCTAAGAAAGATATTAAGGGATATTCTTTGATAAATAGAAAATATATGGAAAGCATTAAATAGGGTCTACCTTGAAATAAATGGCCATATCTTCGTCAAAAATTGCCCCATTTCAATTATAAAGGTGTTTTTAGAATTCGCTCGATCTTTTGAACAAAACTGTGTTAAAATAAATTGACTTCCGACTCATCTAAGAAAGATATTAAGGGATATTCTTCGATAAATAGAAAATATATGGAAAGCATTAAATAGGGTCTACCTTGAAATAAATGGCCGTATCTTCGTCAAAAATTGCCCCATTTCAATTATAAAGGTGTTTTTAGAATTCACTTGATCTTTGGAACAAAACTGCATTAAAAACATTTGACTTCCGACTCATCTAAGAAAGATATTAAGGGATATTTTTCGATAAATAGAAAATATATGGAAAGCATTAAATAGGGTCTACCTTGAAATAAATGGCCATATCTTCGTCAAAAATTGCCCCACTTCAATTATAAAGGTGTTTTTAGAATTCGCTTAATCTTTGAAACAAAACTGCATTAAAATAATTTGACTTCCGACTCATCTAAAAAAGATATTAAGGGATATTCTTCGATAAATAGAAAATATACGGAAAGCATTAAATAGGGTCTACCTTGAAATAAATAGCCATATCTTCGTCAAAAATTGCCCCATTTCAATTATAAAGGTGTTTTTAGAATTCACTTGATCTTTGGAACAAAACTGCATTAAAATAATTTGACTTCCGACTCATTTAAGATAGATATTGAGGGATATTCTTCGATAAATAGAAAATATATGGAAAGCATTAAATAGGGTCTACCTTGAAATAAATGGCCATATCTTCGTCAAAAATTGCCCCATTTCAATTATAAAGGTGTTTTTAGAATTCACTTGATCTTTGGAACAAAACTGCATTAAAATAATTTGACTTCCGACTCATCTAAGAAAGATATTAAGGGCTATTCTTTGATAAATAGAAAATATATGGAAAGCATTAAATAGGGTCTACCTTGAAATAAATGGCCATATCTTCGTCAAAAATTGCCCCACTTCAATTATAAAGGTGTTTTCAGAATTCGCTCGATCTCTGGAACAAAACTGCATTAAAATAATTTGACTTCCGACTCATCTAAGAAAGATATTAAGGGATATTCTTTGATAAATAGAAAATATATGGAAAGCATTAAATAGGGTCTACCTTGAAATAAATGGCCATATCTTCGTCAAAAATTGACCCACTTCAATTATAAAGGTGTTTTTAGAATTCGCTCGATCTTTGGAACAAAACTGCATTAAAATAATTTGACTTCCGACTCATCTAAAAAAGATATTAAGGGATATTCTTCGATAAATAGAAAATATACGGAAAGCATTAAATAGGGTCTACCTTGAAATAAATGGCCATATCTTCGTCAAAAAATGCCCCACTTCAATTATAAAGGTGTTTTAAGAATTCACTCAATCTTTAGAACAAAACTGCATTAAAATAATTTGTGTTCCGACTCATCTAAGAAAGATATTAAGGGTTATTCTTCGATAAATAGAAAATATATGGAAAGCATTAAATAGGGTCTACCTTGAAATAAATGGCCATATCTTCGTCAAAAATTGCCCCATTTCAATTATAAAGGTGTTTTTAGAATTCACTCGATCTTTGGAACAAAACTGCATTAAAATAATTTGACTTCCGACTCATCTAAGAAAGATATTAAGGGATATTCTTCGATTAATAGAAAATATATGGCAAACATTGAATAGGTCAACCTTGAAATAAATGGCCATATCTTCGTCAAAAATTGTCATATTTCAAATATAAAGGTATTTTTAGAATTAACTCGATCTTTGAAACAAAACTGCATTAAAATAATTTGACTTCCGACACATCTAAGAAAGATATTAAGGGATATTCTTCGATTAATAGAAAATATATGGCAAACATTGAATAGGGTCTACCTTGAAATAAATGGCCATATCTTCGTCAAAAATTGCCCCACTTCAATTATAAAGGTGTTTTTAGAATTCACTCAATCTTTGGAACAAAACTGCATTAAAATAATTTGACTTCCGACTCATCTAAAAAAGATATTAAGGGATATTCTTCGATAAATAGAAAATATACGGAAAGCATTAAATAGGGTCTACCTTGAAATAAATAGCCATATCTTCGTCAAAAATTGCCCCACTTCTATTATAAAGGTGTTTTTAGAATTCACTCAATCTTTGGAACAAAATTGCATTAAAATAATTTGACTTACGACTCATCTAAAAAAGATATTAAGGGATATTCTTCGATAAATAGAAAATATATGGAAAGCATTAAATAGGGTCTACCTTTAAAAAATAACCATATCTTCGTCAAAAATTGCCCCACTTCAATTATAAAGGTGTTTTTCGAATTCGCTTAACCTTTGAAACAAAACTGCATTAAAATAATTTGACTTCCGACTCATCTAAGAAAGATATTAAGGGATATTCTTTGATAAATAGAAAATATATGGAAAGCATTGAATAGGGTTTACCTTGAAATAAATGGCCATATCTTCGTCAAAAATTGCCCCATTTCAATTATAAAGGTGTTTTTAGAATTCGCTCGATCTTTGAAACAAAACTGCGTTAAAATACTTTGACTTCCGACTCATCTAAGAAAGATATTAAGGGATATTCTTCGATAAATAGAAAATATATGGAGAGCATTAAATAGGGTCAACCTTGAAATAAATGGCCATATCTTCGTCAAAAATTGGCCCATTTCAATTATAAAGGTGTTTTTAGAATTCACTTGATCTTTGGAACAAAACTGCATTAAAATAATTTGACTTCCGACTCATCTAAGAAAGATATTAAGGGATATTCGATAAATAGAAAATATATGGAAAGCATTAAATAGGGTCTACCTTGAAATAAATGGCCATATCTTCGTCAAAAATTGCCCCACTTCAATTATAAAGGTGTTTTTAGAATTCGCTTAATCTTTGAAACAAAACTGCATTAAAATAATTTGACTTCCGACTCATCTAAGAAAGATATTAAGGGATATTCTTCGATTAATAGAAAATATAAGCCAAACATTAAATAGGGTCAACCTTGAAACAAATGGCCATATCTTCGTCAAAAATTGTCATATTTCAAATATAAAGGTATTTTTAGAATTAACTCGATCTTTGAAACAAAACTGCATTAAAATAATTTGACTTCCGACACATCTAAGAAAGATATTAAGGGATATTCTTCGATTAATAGAAAATATACGGAAAGCATTAAATAGGGTCTACCTTGAAATAAATGGCCATATCTTCGTCAAAAATTGCCCCACTTCAATTATAAAGGTGTTTTTAGAATTCACTCAATCTTTGGAACAAAATTGCATTAAAATAATTTGACTTACGACTCATCTAAGAAAGATATTAAGGGATATTCTTCGATAAATAGAAAATATATGGAAAGCATTAAATAGGGTCTACCTTTAAAAAAAATAACCATATCTTCGTCAAAAATTGCCCCATTTCAATTATAAAGGTGTTTTTCGAATTCGCTTAACCTTTGAAACAAAACTGCATTAAAATAATTTGACTTCCGACTCATCTAAGAAAGATATTAAGGGATATTCTTTGATAAATAGAAAATATATGGAAAGCATTAAATAGGGTCTACCTTGAAATAAATGGCCATATCTTCGTCAAAAATTGCCCCATTTCAATTATAAAGGTGTTTTTAGAATTCGCTCGATCTTTGAAACAAAACTGCGTTAAAATAATTTGACTTCCGACGCATCTAAAAAAGATATTAAGGGGTATTCTTCGATAAATAGAAAATATATGGAAAGCATTAAATAGGGTCTACCTTGAAATAAATGGCCATATCTTCGTCAAAAATTGCCCCATTTCAATTATAAAGGTGTTTTTAGAATTCACTCGATCTTTGGAACAAAACTGCATTAAAATAATTTGACTTCCGACTCATCTAAGAAAGATATTAAGGGATATTCTTTGATAAATAGAAAATATATGGAAAGCATTAAATAGGGTCTACCTTGAAATAAATGGCCATATCTTCGTCAAAAATTGACCCACTTCAATTATAAAGGTGTTTTTAGAATTCGCTCGATCTTTGGAACAAAACTGCATTAAAATAATTTGACTTCCGACTCATCTAAAAAGATATTAAGGGATATTCTTCGATAAATAGAAAATATACGGAAAGCATTAAATAGGGTCTACCTTGAAATAAATGGCCATATCTTCGTCAAAAAAATGCCCCACTTCAATTATAAAGGTGTTTTTAGAATTCACTCAATCTTTAGAACAAAACTGCATTAAAATAATTTGTGTTCCGACTCATCTAAGAAAGATATTAAGGGTTATTCTTCGATAAATAGAAAATATATGGAAAGCATTAAATAGGGTCTACCTTGAAATAAATGGCCATATCTTCGTCAAAAATTGCCCCATTTCAATTATAAAGGTGTTTTTAGAATTCACTCGATCTTTGGAACAAAACTGCATTAAAATAATTTGACTTCCGACTCATCTAAGAAAGATATTAAGGGATATTCTTCGATTAATAGAAAATATATGGCAAACATTGAATAGGTCAACCTTGAAATAAATGGCCATATCTTCGTCAAAAATTGTCATATTTCAAATATAAAGGTATTTTTAGAATTAACTCGATCTTTGAAACAAAACTGCATTAAAATAATTTGACTTCCGACACATCTAAGAAAGATATTAAGGGATATTCTTCGATTAATAGAAAATATATGGCAAACATTGAATAGGGTCTACCTTGAAATAAATGGCCATATCTTCGTCAAAAATTGCCCCACTTCAATTATAAAGGTGTTTTTAGAATTCACTCAATCTTTGGAACAAAACTGCATTAAAATAATTTGACTTCCGACTCATCTAAGAAAGATATTAAGGGATATTCTTCGATAAATAGAAAATATACGGAAAGCATTAAATAGGGTCTACCTTGAAATAAATGGCCATATCTTCGTCAAAAATTGCCCCACTTCTATTATAAAGGTGTTTTTAGAATTCACTCAATCTTTGGAACAAAATTGCATTAAAATAATTTGACTTACGACTCATCTAAGAAAGATATTAAGGGATATTCTTCGATAAATAGAAAATATATGGAAAGCATTAAATAGGGTCTACCTTTAAAAAAATAACCATATCTTCGTCAAAAATTGCCCCACTTCAATTATAAAGGTGTTTTTCGAATTCGCTTAACCTTTGAAACAAAACTGCATTAAAATAATTTGACTTCCGACTCATCTAAGAAAGATATTAAGGGATATTCTTTGATAAATAGAAAATATATGGAAAGCATTAAATAGGGTCTACCTTGAAATAAATGGCCATATCTTCGTCAAAAATTGCCCCATTTCAATTATAAAGGTGTTTTTAGAATTCACTCGATCTTTGAAACAAAACTGCGTTAAAATAATTTGACTTCCGACTCATCTAAGAAAGATATTAAGGGATATTCTTCGATAAACAGAAAATATATGGAGAGCATTAAATAGGGTCAACCTTGAAATAAATGGCCATATCTTCGTCAAAAATTGGCCCATTTCAATTATAAAGGTGTTTTTAGAATTCGCTCGATCTTTGAAACAAAACTGCGTTAAAATAATTTGACTTCCGACTCATCTAAGAAAGATATTAAGGGATATTCTTCGATAAATAGAAAATATATGGAAAGCATTAAATAGGGTCAACCTTGAAATAAATGGCCATATCTTCGTCAAAAATTGGCCCATTTCAATTATAAAGGTGTTTTTAGAATTCACTTGATCTTTGGAACAAAACTGCATTAAAATAATTTGACTTCCGACTCATCTAAGAAAGATATTAAGGGATATTCGATAAATAGAAAATATATGGAAAGCATTAAATAGGGTCTACCTTGAAATAAATGGCCATATCTTCGTCAAAAATTGCCCCACTTCAATTATAAAGGTGTTTTTAGAATTCGCTTAATCTTTGAAACAAAACTGCATTAAAATAATTTGACTTCCGACGCATCTAAAAAAGATATTAAGGGGTATTCTTCGATAAACAGAAAATATACGGAAAGCATTAAATAGGGTCTACCTTGAAATAAATAGCCATATCTTCGTCAAAAATTGCCCCACTTCAATTATAAAGGTGTTTTTAGAATTCACTCAATCTTTGGAACAAAACTGCATTAAAATAATTTGACTTACGACTCATCTAAGAAAGATATTAAGGGATATTCTTCGATAAATAGAAAATATATGGAAAGCATTAAATAGGGTCTACCTTGAAATAAATGGCCATATCTTCGTCACAAATTGCCCCATTTCAATTATAAAGGTGTTTTTAGAATTCACTTGATCTTTGGAACAAACTGCATTAAAATAATTCGACTTCCGATTCATCTAAGAAAGATATTAAGGGATATTCTTCGATAAATAGAAAATATATGGAAAGCATTAAATAGTGTCTACCTTGAAATAAATGGCCATATCTTCGTCAAAAATTGCCCCATTTCAATTATAAAGGTGTTTTTAGAATTCACTTGATCTTTGGAACAAAACTGCATTAAAATAATTTGACTTCCGACTCATCTAAAAAAGATATTAAGGGATATTCTTCGATAAATAGAAAATATATGGAAAGCATTAAATAGGGTCTACCTTGAAATAAATAGCCATATCTTCGTCAAAAATTGCCCCACTTCAATTATAAAGGTGTTTTTAGAATTCACTCAATCTTTGGAACAAAACTGCATCAAAATAATTTGACTAACGACTCATCTAAGAAAGATATTAAGGGATATTCTTCGATAAATAGAAAATATATGGAAAGCATTAAATAGGGTCTACCTTGAAATAAATGGCCATATCTTCGTCAAAAATTGCCCCATTTCAATTATAAAGGTGTTTTTAGAATTCACTTGATCTTTGGAACAAAACTGCATTAAAATAATTTGACTTCCGACTCATCTAAGAAAGATATTAAGGGATATTCTTTGATAAATAGAAAATATATGGAAAGCATTAAATAGTGTCTACCTTGAAATAAATGGCCATATCTTCGTCAAAAATTGCCCCGTTTCAATTTTAAAGGTGTTTTTAGAAATCGCTTGATCTTTGAAACAAACTGCATTAAAATAATTTGACTTCCGACTCATCTAAGAAAGATATTAAGGGATATTCGATAAATAGAAAATATATGGAAAGCATTAAATAGGGTCTACCTTGAAATAAATGGCCATATCTTCGTCAAAAATTGCCCCATTTCAATTATAAAGGTGTTTTTAGAATTCACTCGATCTTTGGAACAACACCGCATTAAAATAATTTGACTTCCGACTCATCTAAGAAAGATATTAAGGGATATTCTTCGATAAATAGAAAATATATGAAAAGCATTAAATAGGGTCTACCTTGAAATAAATGGCCATATCTTCGTCGAAAATTGCCCCATTTCAATTATAATGGTGTTTTTAGAATTCACTTGATCTTTGAAAACAAACTGCATTAAAATAATTTGACTTCCGACTCATCTAAGAAAGATATTAAGGGATATTCTTCGATAAATAGAAAATATATGGAAAGCATTAAATAGGGTCTACCTTGAAATAAATGGCCATATCTTCGTCAAAAATTGCCCCATTTCAATTATAAAGGTGTTTTTAGAATTCACTCGGTCTTTGGAAGAAAACTGCATTAAAATAATTTGACTTCCGACTCATCTAAGAAAGATATTAAGGGATATTCGATAAATAGAAAATATATGGAAAGCATTAAATAGGGTCTACCTTGATACAAATGGCCATATCTTCGTCAAAAATTGCCCCACTTCAATTATAAAGGTGTTTTTAGAATTCACTTGATCTTTGAAACAAAACTGCATTAAAATAATTTGACTTCCGAGTCATCTAAAAAAGATATTAAAGGGATATTCGTCGATAAATAGAAAATATATGGAAAGCATTAAATAGGCTCTACCTTGAAATAAATGGCCATATGTTCGTCAAAAATTGCCCCATTTCAATTATAAAGGTGTTTTTAGAATTCACTTGATCTTTGGAACAAAACTGCATTAAAATAATTTGACTTCCGACTCATCTAAGAAAGATATTAAGGGATATTCTTCGATAAATACAAAATATATGGAAAGCATTAAATAGGGTCTACCTTGAAATAAATGGCCATATCTTCGTCAAAAATTGCCCCATTTCAATTATAAAGGTGGTTTTAAAATTCGCTTGATCTTTGGAACAAAACTGCATCAAAATAATTTGACTAACGACTCATCTAAGAAAGATATTAAGGGATATTCTTTGATAAATAGAAAATATATGGAAAGCATTAAATAGGGTCTACCTTGAAATAAATGGCCATATCTTCGTCAAAAATTGCCCCATTTCAATTATAAAGGTGTTTTTAGAATTCACTTAATCTTTGAAACAAAACTGCATTAAAATAATTTGACTTCCGACTCATCTAAGAAAGATATTAAGGGATATTCTTCGATAAATAGAAAATATATGGAAAGCATTAAATAGGGTCTACCTTGAAATAAATGGCCATATCTTCGTCAAAAATTGCCCCATTTCAATTATAAAGGTGTTTTTAGAATTTACTTGATCTTTGGAACAAAACTGCATTAAAATAATTTGACTTCCGACTCATCTAAGAAAGATATTAAGGGATATTCTTCGATAAATAGAAAATATATGGAAAGCTTTATATAGGGTCTACCTTGAAATAAATGGCCATATCTTCGTCAAAAATTGCCCCACTTCAATTATAAAGGTGTTTTTAGAATTCGCTTAATCTTTGAAACAAAACTGCATTAAAATAATTTGACTTCCGACTCATCTAAAAAAGATATTAAGGGATATTCTTCGATAAATAGAAAATATACGGAAAGCATTAATTAGGGTCTACCTTAAAATAAATAGCCATATCTTCGTCAAAAATTGCCCCACTTCAATTATAAAGGTGTTTTTAGAATTCACTCAATCTTTGGAACAAAACTGCATCAAAATAATTTGACTAACGACTCATCTAAGAAAGATATTAAGGGATATTCTTCGATAAATAGAAAATATATGGAAAGCATTAAATAGGGTCTACCTTGAAATAAATGGCCATATCTTCGTCAAAAATTGCCCCATTTCAATTATAAAGGTGTTTTTAGAATTCACTTGATCTTTGGAACAAAACTGCATTAAAATAATTTGACTTCCGACTCATCTAAGAAAGATATTAAGGGATATTCTTTGATAAATAGAAAATATATGGAAAGCATTAAATAGTGTCTACCTTGAAATAAATGGCCATATCTTCGTCAAAAATTGCCCCATTTCAATTTTAAAGGTGTTTTTAGAAATCGCTTGATCTTTGAAACAAAACTGCATTAAAATAATTTGACTTCCGACTCATCTAAGAAAGATATTAAGGGATATTCTTCGATAAATAGAAAATATATGGAAAGCATTAAATAGGGTCTACCTTGAAATAAATGGCCATATCTTCGTCAAAAATTGCCCCATTTCAATTATAAAGGTGTTTTTAGAATTCACTTGATCTTTGGAACAAAACTGCATTAAAATAATTTGACTTCCGACTCACCTAAGAAAGATATTAAGGGATATTCTTCGATAAATAGAAAATAT
>NW_025063269.1:0-14131 GCF_018153295.1 Drosophila grimshawi | reverse complement strand
CGAAATGACTTCGCGACTACATATTTTCAGCTTTTGATGAATAATCAAAATATATAAAAAGTGCTTCATAATGTTGAAAGAAATTCTAACTTCTGACAATTATTGGCGAAGATACATCCGCTTGAATTTGGAAACAGAAACTTAAAACGTCAATTTCTCGAATTGACTTCGAGACTACATATTTTCAGCTTTTGATGCATAGTCAAAATATATAAAAAGGGCTTCATAATGTTGAAAGAAATTCTAACTTCTGACAATTATTGGCGAAGATACATCCGTTTGAATTTGGAAACAGAAACTTAAAACGTCAATTTCTCGAAATGACTTCAAGACTACATATTTTCAGCTTTTGATGCAGAATCAAAATATATAAAAAGGGCTTCATAATGTTGAAAGAAATTCTAACTTCTGACAATTATTGGCGAAGATACATCCGTTTGAATTTGGAAACCGAAACTTAATACGTCAATTTTTTCGAAATGACTTCGCGACTACATATTTTCAGCTTTTGATGAAGAATCAAAATATATAAAAAGGGCTTCATAATGTTGAAAGAAATTCTAACTTCTGACAATTATTGGCGAAGATACATCCGTTTGAATTTGGAAACAGAAACTTAAAACGTCAATTTCTCGAATTGACTTCGAGACTACATATTTTCAGCTTTTGATGCAGAGTCAAAATATATAAAAAGGGCTTCATAATGTTGAAAGAAATTCTAACTTCTGACAAATATTGGCGAAGATACATCCGTTTGAATTTGGAAACAGAAACTTAAAACGTCAATTTCTCGAAATGACTTCGAGACTACATATTTTCAGCTTTTGATGCATAGTCAAAATATATAAGAAGGGCTTCATAATGTTGAAAGAAATTCTAACTTCTGACAGTTATTGGCGAAGATACATCCGTTTGAATTTGGAAACAGAAACTTAAAACGTCAATTTCTCGAAATGACTTCGAGACTACATATTTGCAGCTTTTGATGCAGAATCAAAATATATAAAAAGGGCTTCATAATGTTGAAAGAAATTCTAACTTCTGACAATTATTGGCGAAGATACATCCGTTTGAATTTGGAAACAGAAACTTAAAACGTCAATTTCTCGAAATGACTTCAAGACTACATATTTTCAGCTTTTGATGCAGAATCAAAATATATAAAAAGTGCTTCATAATGTTGAAAGAAACTCTAACTTCTGACAATTATTGGCGAAGATACATCCGTTTGAATTTGGAAACAGAAACTTAAAACGCCAATTTCTCGAAATGACTTCGAGACTACATATTTTCAGCTTTTGATGCAGAGTCAAAATATATAAAAGGGCTTCATAATGTTGAAAGAAATTTTGACTTCTGACAATTATTGGCGAAGATACATCCGTTTGAATTTGGGAAAAGAAACTTAAACCGCCAATATCTCGAAATGACTTCCAGACTACATATTTTCAGCTTTTGATGCAGAATCAAAATATATAAAAAGGGCTTCATAATGTTGAAAGAAATTGTAACTTCTGACAATTATTGGCGAAGATACATCCGTTTGAATTTGGAAACCGAAACTTAATACGTCAATTTTTTCGAAATGACTTCGCGACTACAGATTTTCAGCTTTTGATGCAGAATCAAAATATATAAAAAGGGCTTCATAATGTTGAAAGAAATTCTAACTTCTGACAATTATTGGCGAAGATACATCCGTTTGAATTTGGAAACAGAAACTTAAAACGTCAATTTCGCGAAATGACTTCTAGACTACATATTTTCAGCTTTTGTTGCAAAATCAAAATATATAAAAAGGGCTTCATAATGTTGAAAGAAATTCTAACTTCTGACAATTATTGGCGAAGATACATCCGTTTGAATTTGGAAACAGAAACTTAAAACGTCAATTTCTCGAAATGACTTCAAGACTACATATTTTCAGCTTTTGATGCAGAATCAAAATATATAAAAAGGGCTTCATAATGTTGAAAGAAATTCTAACTTCTGACAATTATTGGCGAAGATACATCCGTTTGAATTTGGAAACAGAAACTTAAAACGTCAATTTCTCGAAATGACTTCAAGACTACATATTTTCAGCTTTTGATGCAGAATCAAAATATATAAAAAGGGCTTCATAATGTTGAAAGAAATTCTAACTTCTGACAATTATTGGCGAAGATACATCCGTTTGAATTTGGAAACCGAAACTTAATACGTCAATTTTTTCGAAATGACTTCGCGACTACATATTTTCAGCTTTTGATGAAGAATCAAAATATATAAAAAGTGATTCATAATGTTGAAAGAAATTCTAACTTCTGACAATTATTGGCGAAGATACATCCGTTTGAATTTGGAAACAGAAACTTAAAACGTCAATTTCTCGAATTGACTTCGAGACTACATATTTTCAGCTTTTGATGCAGAATCAAAATATATAAAAAGTGCTTCATAATGTTGAAAGAAATTCTAACTTCTGACAAATATTGGCGAAGATACATCCGTTTGAATTTGGAAACAGAAACTTAAAACGTCAATTTCTCGAATTGACTTCGAGACTACATATTTTCAGCTTTTGATGCAGAGTCAAAATATATAAGAAGGGCTTCATAATGTTGAAAGAAATTCTAACTTCTGACAATTATTGGCGAAGATACATCCGTTTGAATTTGGAAACAGAAACTTAAAACGTCAATTTCTCGAAATGACTTCGAGACTACATATTTGCAGCTTTTGATGCAGAATCAAAATATATAAAAAGGGCTTCATAATGTTGAAAGAAATTCTAACTTCTGACAATTATTGGCGAAGATACATCCGTTTGAATTTGGAAACAGAAACTTAAAACGTCAATTTCTCGAAATGACTTCAAGACTACATATTTTCAGCTTTTGATGCAGAATCAAAATATATAAAAAGTGCTTCATAATGTTGAAAGAAACTCTAACTTCTGACAATTATTGGCGAAGATACATCCGTTTGAATTTGGAAACCGAAACTTAAAACGTCAATTTCTCGAAATGACTTCGAGACTACATATTTTCAGCTTTTGATGCAGAGTCAAAATATATAAAAAGGGCTTCATAATGTTGAAAGAAATTTTGACTTCTGACAATTATTGGCGAAGATACATCCGTTTGAATTTGGGAAAAGAAACTTAAACCGCCAATATCTCGAAATGACTTCCAGACTACATATTTTCAGCTTTTGATGCAGAATCAAAATATATAAAAAGGGCTTCATAATGTTGAAAGAAATTGTAACTTCTGACAATTATTGGCGAAGATACATCCGTTTGAATTTGGAAACCGAAACTTAATACGTCAATTTTTTCGAAATGACTTCGCGACTACAGATTTTCAGCTTTTGATGCAGAATCAAAATATATAAAAAGGGCTTCATAATGTTGAAAGAAATTCTAACTTCTGACAATTATTGGCGAAGATACATCCGTTTGAATTTGGAAACAGAAACTTAAAACGTCAATTTCGCGAAATGACTTCTAGACTACATATTTTCAGCTTTTGTTGCAAAATCAAAATATATAAAAAGGGCTTCATAATGTTGAAAGAAATTCTAACTTCTGACAATTATTGGCGAAGATACATCCGTTTGAATTTGGAAACAGAAACTTAAAACGTCAATTTCTCGAAATGACTTCAAGACTACATATTTTCAGCTTTTGATGCAGAGTCAAAATATATAAAAAGGGCTTCATAATGTTGAAAGAAATTTTGACTTCTGACAATTATTGGCGAAGATACATCCGTTTGAATTTGGGAAAAGAAACTTAAACCGCCAATATCTCGAAATGACTTCGAGACTACATATTTTCAGCTTTTGATGCAGAATCAAAATATATAAAAAGGGCTTCATAATGTTGAAAGAAATTCTAACTTCTGACAATTATTGGCGAAGATACATCCGTTTGAATTTGGAAACCGAAACTTAATACGTCAATTTTTTCGAAATGACTTCGCGACTACATATTTTCAGCTTTTGATGCAGAATCAAAATATATAAAAAGGGCTTCATAATGTTGAAAGAAATTCTAACTTCTGACAATTATTGGCGAAGATACATCCGTTTGAATTTGGAAACAGAAACTTAAAACGTCAATTTCGCGAAATGACTTCTAGACTACATATTTTCAGCTTTTGTTGCAAAATCAAAATATATAAAAAGGGCTTCATAATGTTGAAAGAAATTCTAACTTCTGACAATTATTGGCGAAGATACATCCGTTTGAATTTGGAAACAGAAACTTAAAACGTCAATTTCTCGAAATGACTTCAAGACTACATATTTTCAGCTTTTGATGCAGAATAAAAATATATAAAAAGGGCTTCATAATGTTGAAAGAAATTCTGACTTCTGACAATTATTGGCGAAGATACATACGTTTGAATTTGGAAACCGAAACTTAAAACGTCAATTTCTCGAAATGACTTCGCGACTACATATTTTCAGCTTTTGATGCAGAGTCAAAATATATAAAAAGGGCTTCATAATGTTGAAAGAAATTTTGACTTCTGACAATTATTGGCGAAGATACATCCGTTTGAATTTGGGAAAAGAAACTTAAACCGCCAATATCTCGAAATGACTTCGAGACTACATATTTTCAGCTTTTGATGCAGAATCAAAATATATAAAAAGGGCTTCATAATGTTGAAAGAAATTCTAACTTCTGACAATTATTGGCGAAGATACATCCGTTTGAATTTGGAAACCGAAACTTAATACGTCAATTTTTTCGAAATGACTTCGCGACTACATATTTTCAGCTTTTGATGCAGAATCAAAATATATAAAAAGGGCTTCATAATGTTGAAAGAAATTCTAACTTCTGACAATTATTGGCGAAGATACATCCGTTTGAATTTGGAAACAGAAACTTAAAACGTCAATTTCTCGAAATGACTTCGAGACTACATATTTTCAGCCTTTGATGCATAGTCAAAATATATAAGAAGGGCTTCATAATGTTGAAAGAAATTCTAACTTCTGACAGTTATTGGCGAAGATACATCCGTTTGAATTTGGAAACAGAAACTTAAAACGTCAATTTCTCGAAATGACTTCGAGACTACATATTTGCAGCTTTTGATGCAGAATCAAAATATATAAAAAGGGCTTCATAATGTTGAAAGAAATTCTAACTTCTGACAATTATTGGCGAAGATACATCCGTTTGAATTTGGAAACAGAAACTTAAAACGTCAATTTCTCGAAATGACTTCAAGACTACATATTTTCAGCTTTTGATGCAGAATCAAAATATATAAAAAGTGCTTCATAATGTTGAAAGAAACTCTAACTTCTGACAATTATTGGCGAAGATACATCCGTTTGAATTTGGAAACCGAAACTTAATACGTCAATTTTTTCTAAATGACTTCGGGACTACATATTTTCAGCTTTTGATGCAAAATCAATATATATAAAAAGGGCTTCATAATGTTGGAAGAAATTCTAACTTCTGACAATTATTGGCACAGATACATGCGTGTGAGTCTGATAACAGAATCTTAAAACGTCTATTTCTCGAAATGACTTCGAGACTACATATTTTCAGCTTATGATGCAGAGTCAAAATATATAAAAAGGGCTTCATAATGTTGACAGAAATTTTGACTTCTGACAATTATTGGCGAAGATACATCCGCTTGAATTTGGAAACAGAAACTTAAAACGTCAATTTCGCGAAATGACTTCGAGACTACATATTTTCAGCTTTTGATGCAGAATCAAAATATATAAAAAGGGCTTCATAATGTTGAAAGAAATTCTAACTTCTGACAATTATTGGCGAAGATACATCCGTTTGAATTTGGAAACCGAAACTTAAAACGTCAATTTCTCGAAATGACTTCGCGACTACATATTTTCAGCTTTTGATGCAGAGTCAAAATATATAAGAAGGGCTTCATAATGTTGAAAGAAATTTTGACTTCTGACAATTATTGGCGAAGATACATCCGTTTGAATTTGGGAAAAGAAACTTAAACCGCCAATATCTCGAAATGACTTCCAGACTACATATTTTCAGCTTTTGATGCAGAATCAAAATATATAAAAAGGGCTTCATAATGTTGAAAGAAATTGTAACTTCTGACAATTATTGGCGAAGATACATCCGTTTGAATTTGGAAACAGAAACTTAAAACGTAAATTTCTCGAAATGACTTCGAGAAACCACATATTTTCAGCTTTTGATGCAGAGTCAAAATATATAAAAAGGGCTTCATAATGTTGAAAGAAATTCTAACTTCTGACAATTATTGGCGAAGATACATCCGTTTGAATTTGGAAAAAGAAACTTAAAACGTCAATTTCTCGAAATGACTTCGAGACTACATATTTTCAGCTTTTGATGCAGGGTCAAAATATATAAAAAGGGCTTCATAATGTTGAAAGAAATTCTAACTTCTGACAATTATTGGCGAAGATACATCCGTTTGAATTTGGAAACAGAAACTTAAAACGTCAATTTCTCGAAATGACTTCAAGACTACATATTTTCAGCTTTTGATGCAGAATAAAAATATATAAAAAGGGCTTCATAATGTTGAAAGAAATTCTAACTTCTGACAATTATTGGCGAAGATACATACGTTTGAATTTGGAAACCGAAACTTAAAACGCCAATATCTCGAAATGACTTCGCGACTACATATTTTCAGCTTTTGATGCAGAGTCAAAATATATAAAAAGGGCTTCATAATGTTGAAAGAAATTCTGACTTCTGACAATTATTGGCGAAGATACATCCGTTTGAATTTGGGAAAAGAAACTTAAACCGCCAATATCTCGAAATGACTTCGAGACTACATATTTTCAGCTTTTGATGCAGAATCAAAATATATAAAAAGGGCTTCATAATGTTGAAAGAAATTCTAACTTCTGACAATTATTGGCGAAGATACATCCGTTTGAATTTGGAAACCGAAACTTAATACGTCAATTTTTTTGAAATGACTTCGCGACTACATATTTTCAGCTTTTGATGCAGAATCAAAATATATAAAAAGGGCTTCATAATGTTGAAAGAAATTCTAACTTCTGACAATTATTGGCGAAGATACATCCGTTTGAATTTGGAAACCGAAACTTAAAACGTCAATTTCTCGAAATGACTTCGCGACTACATATTTTCAGCCTTTGATGCAGAGTCAAAATATATAAAAAGGGCTTCATAATGTTGAAAGAAATTCTAACTTCTGACAATTATTGGCGAAGATACATACGTTTGAATTTGGAAACAGAAACTTAAAACGTCAATTTCTCGAAATGACTTCGAGACTACATATTTTCAGCTTTTGATGCAGAATCAAAATATATAAAAAGGGCTTCATAATGTTGAAAGAAATTCTAACTTCTGACAATTATTGGCGAAGATACATCCGTTTGAATTTGGAAACAGAAACTTAAAACGTCAATTTCTCGAAATGACTTCGAGACTACATATTTTCAGCTTTTGATGCAGAGTCAAAATATATAAAAAGTGCTTCATAATGTTGAAAGAAATTCTAACTTCTGACAAATATTGGCGAAGATACATCCGTTTGAATTTGGAAACAGAAACTTAAAACGTCAATTTCTCGAAATGACTTCGAGACTACATATTTTCAGCTTTTGATGCAGAATCAAAATATATAAAAAGGGCTTCATAATGGTGAAAGAAATTCTAACTTCTGACAATTATTGGCGAAGATACATCCGTTTGAATTTGGAAACAGAAACTTAAAACGTCAATTTCTCGAAATGACTTCAAGACTACATATTTTCAGCTTTTGATGCAGAGTCAAAATATATAAAAAGGGCTTCATAATGTTGAAAGAAATTCTGACTTCTGCCAATTATTGGCGAAGATACATCCGTTTGAATTTGGAAACCGAAACTTAAAACGTCAATTTTTTTGAAATGACTTCGCGACTACATATTTTCAGCTTTTGATGCAGAATCAAAATATATAAAAAGGGCTTCATAATGTTGAAAGAAATTCTAACTTCTGACAATTATTGGCGAAGATACATCCGTTTGAATTTGGAAACAGAAACTTAAAACGTCAATTTCTCGAAATGACTTCGAGACTACATATTTTCAGCTTTTGATGCAGAATCAAAATATATAAAAAGGGCTTCATAATGTTGAAAGAAATTCTAACTTCTGACAATTATTGGCGAAGATACATCCGTTTGAATTTGGAAACAGAAACTTAAAACGTCAATTTCTCGAAATGACTTCGAGACTACATATTTTCAGCTTTTGATGCAGAGTCAAAATATATAAAAAGGGCTTCGTAATGTTGAAAGAAATTCTAACTTCTGACAATTATTGATGAAGATACATCCGTTTGAATTTGGAAACAGAAACTTATAACGTCAATTTCGCGAAATGACTTCTAGACTACATATTTTCAGCTTTTGATGCAGAATCAAAATATATAAAAAGGGCTTCATAATGTTGAAAGAAATTCTAACTTCTGACAATTATTGGCGAAGATACATCCATTTGAATTTGGAAACAGAAACTTAAAACGTCAATTTCTCGAAATGACTTCGAGACTACATATTTTCAGCTTTTGATGCAGAGTCAAAATATATAAAAAGTGCTTCATAATGTTGAAAGAAATTCTAACTTCTGACAATTATTGGCGAAGATACATCCGTTTGAATTTGGAAACAGAAACTTAAAACGTCAATTTCTCGAAATGACTTCGAGACTACATATTTTCAGCTTTTGATGCATAGTCAAAATATATAAAAAGGGCTTCATAATGTTGAAAGAAATTCTAACTTCTGACAATTATTGGCGAAGATACATCCGTTTGAATTTGGAAACAGAAACTTAAAACGTCAATTTCTCGAATTGACTTCGAGACTACATATTTTCAGCTTTTGATGCATAGTCAAAATATATAAAAAGGGCTTCATAATGTTGAAAGAAATTCTAACTTCTGACAATTATTGGCGAAGATACATCCGTTTGAATTTGGAAACAGAAACTTAAAACGTCAATTTCGCGAAATGACTTCTAGACTACATATTTTCAGCTTTTGATGCAGAATCAAAATATATAAAAAGGGCTTCATAATGTTGAAAGAAATTCTGACTTCTGACAATTATTGGCGAAGATACATCCATTTGAATTTGGAAACAGAAACTTAAAACGTCAATTTCTCGAAATGACTTCAAGTCTACATATTTTCAGCTTTTGATGCAGAATAAAAATATATAAAAAGGGCTTCATAATGTTGAAAGAAATTCTGACTTCTGACAATTATTGGCGAAGATACTTCCGTTTGAATTTGGGAAAAGAAACTTAAACCGCCAATATCTCGAAATGACTTCGAGACTACATATTTTCAGCTTTTGATGCAGAATCAAAATATATAAAAAGGGCTTCATAATGTTGAAAGAAATTCTAACTTCTGACAATTATTGGCGAAGATACATCCGTTTGAATTTGGAAACCGAAACTTAATACGTCAATTTTTTCGAAATGACTTCGCGACTACATATTTTCAGCTTTTGATGCATAGTCAAAATATATAAAAAGGGCTTCATAATGTTGAAAGAAATTCTAACTTCTGACAATTATTGGCGAAGATACATCCGTTTGAATTTGGAAACAGAAACTTAAAACGTCAATTTCTCGTAATGACTTCAAGACTACATATTGTCAGCTTTTGATGCATAGTCAAAATATATAAAAAGGGCTTCATAATGTTGAAAGAAATTCTAACTTTTGAAAATTATTGGCGAAGATACATCCGACTACATATTTTCAGCTTTTGATGCAGAATAAAAATATATAAAAAGGGCTTCATAATGTTGATAGAAATTCTAACTGCTGACAATTATTGGCGAAGATACATCCGGTTGAATTTGGAAACCGAAACTTAAAACGTCAATTTCTCGAAATGACTTCGAGACTACATATTTTCAGCTTTTGATGCAGAATCAAAATATATAAAAAGGGCTTCATAATGTTGAAAGAAATTCTAACTTCTGACAATTATTGGCGAAGATACATCCGTTTGAATTTGGAAACAGAAACTTAAAACGTCAATTTCTCGAAATGACTTCGAGACTACATATTTTCAGCTTTTGATGCAGAATCAAAATATATAAAAAGGGCTTCATAATGTTGAACGAAATTCTAACTTCTGACAATTATTGGCGAAGATACATCCGTTTGAATTTGGGAACAGAAACTTAAAACGTCAATTTCTCGAAATGACTTCAAGACTACATATTTTCAGCTTTTGATGCAGAGTCAAAATATATAAAAAGGGGCTTCATAATGTTGAAAGAAATTCTGACTTCTGACAATTATTGGCGAAGATACATCCGTTTGAATTTGGAAACAGAAACTTAAAACGTCAATTTCTCGAAATGACTTCGCGACTACATATTTTCAGCTTTTGATGCAGAATCAAAATATATAAAAAGGGCTTCATAATGTTGAAAGAAATTCTAACTTCTGACAATTATTGGCGAAGATACATCCGTTTGAATTTGGAAACAGAAACTTAAAACGTCAATTTCTCGAAATGACTTCAAGACTACATATTTTCTGCTTTTGATGCAGAATCAAAATATATAAAAAGGGCTTCATAATGTTGAAAGAAATTCTAACTTCTGACAATTATTGGCGAAGATACATCCGTTTGAATTTGGAAACCGAAACTTAATACGTCAATTTTTTTGAAATGACTTCGCGACTACATATTTTCAGCTTTTGATGCAGAATCAAAATATATAAAAAGGGCTTCATAATGTTGAAAGAAATTCTAACTTCTGACAATTATTGACGAAGATACATCCGTTTGAATTTGGAAACAGCAAACTTAAAACGTCAATTTCTTGAAATGACTCTCGAGACTACATATTTTCAGCTTTTGATGCAGAATCAAAATATCTTAAAAGGGCTTCATAATGTTGAAAGAAATTCTAACTGCTGACAATTATTGGCGAAGATACATCCGTTTGAATTTGGAAACAGAAACTTAAAACGTCAATTTCTCGAATTGACTTCGAGACTACATATTTTCAGCTTTTGATGCAGAATCAAAATATATAAAAAGCGCTTCATAATGTTGAAAGAAATTCTAACTTCTGACAATTATTGGCGAAGATACATCCGTTTGAATTTGGAAACAGAAACTTAAAACGTCGATTTCTCGAAATGACTTCTAGACTACATATTTTCAGCTTTTGATGCAGAATCAAAATATATAAAAAGGGCTTCATAATGTTGAAAGAAATTCTAACTTCCGACAATTATTGGCGAAGATACATCCGTTTGAATTTGGAAACACACACTTTATACGTCGATTTCTCGAAATGACTTCGAGACTACATATTTTCAGCTTTTGATGCAGAATAAAAATATATAAAAAGGGCTTCATAATGTTGAAAGAAATTCTGACTTCTGACAATTATTGGCGAAGATACATCCGTTTGAATTTGGGAAAAGAAACTTAAACCGCCAATATCTCGAAATGACTTCGAGACTACATATTTTCAGCTTTTGATGCAGAATCAAAATATATAAAAAGGGCTTCATAATGTTGAAAGAAATTCTAACTTCTGACAATTATTGGCGAAGATACATCCGTTTGAATTTGGAAACCGAAACTTAATACGTCAATTTTTTCGAAATGACTTCGCGACTACATATTTTCAGCTTTTGATGCAGAATCAAAATATATAAAAAGGGCTTCATAATGTTGAAAGAAATTCTAACTTCTGACAATTATTGGCGAAGATACATCCGTTTGAATTTGGAAACAGAAACTTAAAACGTCAATTTCTCGAAATGACTTCGAGACTACATATTTTCAGCCTTTGATGCATAGTCAAAATATATAAAAAGGGCTTCATAATGTTGAAAGAAATTCTAACTTCTGACAATTATTGGCGAAGATACATCCGTTTGAATTTGGAAACAGAAACTTAAAACGTCAATTTCGCGAAATGACTTCGAGACTACATATTTTCAGCTTTTGATGCAGAGTCAAAATATATAAAAAGTGCTTCATAATGTTGAAAGAAATTCTAACTTCTGACAAATATTGGCGAAGATACATCCGTTTGAATTTGGAAACAGAAACTTAAAACGTCAATTTCTCGAATTGACTTCGAGACTACATATTTTCAGCTTTTGATGCAGGGTCAAAATATATAAAAAGGGCTTCATATTGTTGAAAGAAATTCTAACTTCTGACAATTATTGGCGAAGATACATCCGTTTGAATTTGGAAACAGAAACTTAAAACGTCAATTTCTCGAAATGACTTCGAGACTACATATTTTCAGCTTTTGATGCAGGGTCAAAATATATAAAAAGGGCTTCATAATGTTGAAAGAAATTCTAACTTCTGACAATTATTGGCGAAGATACATCCGTTTGAATTTGGAAACAGAAACTTAAAACGTCAATTTCTCGAAATGACTTCGAGACTACATATTTTCAGCTTTTGATGCAGAATCAAAATATATAAAAAGGGCTTCATAATGTTGAAAGAAATTCTAACTTCTGACAATTATTGGCGAAGATACATCCGTTTGAATTTGGAAACCGAAACTTAATACGTCAATTTCTCGAAATGTCTTCGAGACTACATATTTTCAGCTTTTGATGCATAGTCAAAATATATAAAAAGGGCTTCATAATGTTGAAAGAAATTCTAACTTCTGACAATTATTGGCGAAGATACATCCGTTTGAATTTGGAAACAGAAACTTAAAACGTCAATTTCTCGAAATGACTTCGAGACTACATATTTTCAGCTTTTGATGCAGAATCAAAATATATAAAAAGGGCTTCATAATGTTGAAAGAAATTCTAACTTCTGACAATTATTGGCGAAGATACATCCGTTTGAATTTGGAAACAGAAACTTAAAACGTCAATTTCTCGAAATGACTTCGAGACTACATATTTTCAGCTTTTGATGCAGAGTCAAAATATATAAAAAGGGCTTCGTAATGTTGAAAGAAATTCTAACTTCTGACAATTATTGACGAAGATACATCCGTTTGAATTTGGAAACAGAAACTTAAAACGTCAATTTCGCGAAATGACTTCTAGACTACATATTTTCAGCTTTTGATGCAGAATCAAAATATATAAAAAGGGCTTCATAATGTTGAAAGAAATTCTAACTTCTGACAATTATTGGCGAAGATACATCCATTTGAATTTGGAAACAGAAACTTAAAACGTCAATTTCTCGAAATGACTTCGAGACTACATATTTTCAGCTTTTGATGCAGAGTCAAAATATATAAAAAGTGCTTCATAATATTGAAAGAAATTCTAACTTCTGACAATTATTGGCGAAGATACATCCGTTTGAATTTGGAAACAGAAACTTAAAACGTCAATTTCTCGAAATGACTTCGAGACTACATATTTTCAGCTTTTGATGCATAGTCAAAATATATAAAAAGGGCTTCATAATGTTGAAAGAAATTCTAACTTCTGACAATTATTGGCGAAGATACATCCGTTTGAATTTGGAAACAGAAACTTAAAACGTCAATTTCTCGAAATGACTTCGAGACTACATATTTTCAGCTTTTGATGCAGAATCAAAATATATAAAAAGGGCTTCATAATGTTGAAAGAAATTCTAGCTTCTGACAATTATTGGCGAAGATACATCCGTTTGAATTTGGAAACCGAAACTTAAAACGTCAATTTCTCGAAATGACTTCGAGACTACATATTTTCAGCCTTTGATGCATAGTCAAAATATATAAAAAGGGCTTCATAATGTTGAAAGAAATTCTAACTTCTGACAGTTATTGGCGAAGATACATCCGTTTGAATTTGGAAACAGAAACTTAAAACGTCAATTTCTCGAAATGACTTCGAGACTACATATTTTCAGCTTTTGATGCAGAGTCAAAATATATAAAAAGGGCTTCATAATGTTGAAAGAAATTCTAACTTCTGGCAATTATTGGCGAAGATACATCCGTTTGAATTTGGAAACAGAAACTTAAAACGTCAATTTCTCGAAATGACTTCGAGACTACATATTTTCAGCTTTTGATGCAGAGTCAAAATATATAAAAAGGGCTTCATAATGTTGAAAGAAATTCTAACTTCTGACAATTATTGG
>NW_025063268.1:0-22890 GCF_018153295.1 Drosophila grimshawi | reverse complement strand
AATGGGGCAAATATAGACGAAAATATGGCCATTTATTTCAAGGTTGACCCTATTTAATGTTTGGCTTATATTTAATATTAATCGAAGAATATCCCTTAATATCTTTCTTAGATGAGTCACAAGTCAAAATTATTTTGATGCAGTTTTGTTCCAAAGATCGAGTGATTTCTAAAACACCTTTATAATTGAAATGGGGCAATGTTAGACGAAGATATGGCCATTTATTTCAAGGTAGTCCTATTTAATGCTTTCCATATATTTTCTATTAATCGAAGAATATCCCTTAATATCTTTCTTAGATGACTCGGAAGTCAAATTATTTTAACGCAGTTTTGTTCCAAAGATCAAGTGAATTCTAAAAACTCCTTTATAATTGAAATGGGGCAATTATAGACGAAGATATGGCCATTTATTTCAAGGTTGACACTATTTAATGCTTTCCATATATTTTCTATTGATCGAAGAATATCCCTTAATATCTTTCTTAGATGACTCGGAAGTCAAATTATTTTAATGCAGTTTTGTTCCAAAATCGAGTGAATTCTAAAAACACCTTTATAATTGAAATGCGGCAATTTTAGACGAAGATATGGCCATTTATTTCAAGGTTGACCCTATTTACTGCTTTCCATATATTTTCTGTTGATCAAAGAATATCCCTTAATATCTTTCTTAGATGAGTCGGAAGTCAAATTATTTTAATGCAGTTTTGTTCCAAAGATCGAGTGAATTCTAAAAACACCTTTATAATTGAAATGGGGCAATTTTTGACGAAGATATGGCCATTTATTTCAAGGTAGACCCTATTTAATGCTTTCCATTTATTTTCTGTTGATCAAAGAATATCCCTTAATATCTTTCTTAGATGAGTCGGAAGTCAAATTATTTTAATGCAGTTTTGTTCCAAAGATCAAATGAATTCTAAAAACACCTTTATAATTGAAATGGGGCAATTTTAGACGAAGATATGGCCATTTATTTCAAGGTAGACCCTATTTAATGCTTTCCATATATTTTCTATTTATCGAAGAATATCCCTTAATATCTTTCTTAGATAAGTCGGAAGTCAAATTATTTTAATGCAGTTTTGTTCCAAAGATCAAGTGAATTCTAAAAACACCTTTATAATTGAAATGGGGCAAATATAGACGAAAATATGGCCATTTATTTCATGGTTGACCCTATTTAATGTTTGGCTTATATTTTCTATTTATCGAAGAATATCCCTTAATATCTTTCTTAGATGAGTCGCAAGTCAAATTATTTTGATGCAGTTTTGTTCCAAAGATCGAGTGAATTCTAAAAACACCTTTATAATTGAAATGGGGCAATTTTAGACGAAGATATGGCCATTTATTTCAAGGTAGACCCTATTTAATGCTTTCCATATATTTTCTATTTATCGAAGAATATCCCTTAATATCTTTCTTAGATGAGTCGGAAGTCAAATTATTTTAATGCAGTTTTGTTCCAAAGATCGAGTGAATTCTAAAAACACCTTTATAATGGAGGCAATTTTTGACGGAGATATGGCCATTTATTTCAAGGTAGACCCTATTTAATGCTTTCCATATATTTTCTGTTGATCAAAGAATATCCCTTAATATCTTTCTTAGATGAGTCGCAAGCCAAATTATTTTGATGCAGTTTTGTTCCAAAGATCGAGTGAATTCTAAAAACACCTTTATAATTGAAATGTTGCAATTTTAGACGAAGATATGGCCATTTATTTCAAGGTTGACCCTATTTAATGCTTTCCATATATTTTCTGTTGATCAAAGAATATCCCTTAATATCTTTCTTAGATGAGTCGAAAGTCAAATTATTTTAATGCAGTTTTGTTCCAAAGATCGAGTGAATTCTAAAAACACATTTATAATTGAAACGGGGCAATTTTTGACGAAGATATGGCCATTTATTTCAAGGTAGACCCTATTTAATACTTTCCATATATTTTCTGTTGATCAAAGAATATCCCTTAATATCTTTCTTAGATGAGTCGGAAGTCAAATTATTTTAATGCAGTTTTGTTCCAAAGATCAAGTGAATTCTAAAAACACCTTTATAATTGAAATGGGGCAATTTTAGACGAAGATATGGCCATTTATTTCAAGGTAGACCCTATTTAATGCTTTCCATATATTTTCTATTTATCGAAGAATATCCCTTAATATCTTTCTTAGATGAGTCGGAAGTCAAATTATTTTAAAGCAGTTTTGTTCCAAAGATCGAGTGAATTCTAAAAACACCATTATAATTGAAATGGGGCAATTTTTGACGAAGATATGGCCATTTATTTCAAGGTTGACCGTATTTAATGTTTGGCTTATATTTTCTATTAATCGAAGAATATCCTTTAATATCTTTCTTAGATGAGTCGGAAGTCAAATTATTTTAATGCAGTTTTGTTTCAAAGATCGAGTGAATTCTAAAAACACCTTTATAATTGAAATGGGGCAATTTTAGACGAAGATATGGCCATTTATTTCAAGGTTGACCCTATTTAATGCTTTCCATATATTTTCTATTTATCGAAGAATATCCCTTAATATCTTTCTTAGATGAGTCGGAAGTCAAATTATTTTAATGCAGTTTTGTTTCAAAAATTGAGCGAAATCAAAAACACCTTTATAATTGAAATGGGGCAATTTTAGACGAAGATATGGCCATTTATTTCAAGGTAGACCCTATTTAATGTTTGGCTTATATTTTCTATTAATCGAAGAATATCCCTTAATATCTTTCGTAGATGAGTCGGAAGTCAAATTATTTTAATGCAGTTTTGTTTCAAAGATCGAGTGAATTCTAAAAACACCTTTATAATTGAAATGGGGCAATTTTAGACGAAGATATGGCCATTTATTTCAAGGTTGACCCTATTTACTGCTTTCCTTATATTTTCTATTTATCGAAGAATATCCCTTAATATCTTTCTTAGATGAGTCGGAAGTCAAATTATTTTAGAGCAGTTTTTGTTCCAAAGATTGAGTGAATTCTAAAAACACATTTATAATTGAAATGGGGCAATTTTTGACGAAGATATGGCCATTTATTACAAGGTTGACCCTATTTAATGCTTTCCATATATTTTCTATTAATCGAAGAATATCCCTTAATATCTTTCTTAGATGAGTCGGAAGTCAAATTATTTTAATGCAGTTTTGTTCCAAAGATCGAGTGAATTCTAAAAACACCTTTATAATTGAAATGGGGCAATTTTAGACGAAGATATGGCCATTTATTTCAAGGTTGACCCTATTTAATGTTTGGCTTATATTTTCTATTAATCGAAGAATATCCCTTAATATCTTTCTTAGATGAGTCGGAAGTCAAATTATTTTAATGCAGTTTTGTTTCAAAGATCGAGTAAATTCTAAAAACACCTTTATAATTGAAATGGGGCAAATATAGACGAAAATATGGCCATTTATTTCAAGGTAGACCCTATTTAATGCTTTCCATATATTTTCTATTTATCGAAGAATATCCCTTAATATCTTTCTTAGATGAGTCGGAAGTCAAATTATTTTAACGCAGTTTTGTTCCAAAGATCAAGTGAATTCTAAAAACACCTTTATAATTGAAATGGGGCAATTATAGACGAAGATATGGCCATTTATTTCAAGGTTGACCCTATTTACTGCTTTCCTTATATTTTCTATTTATCGAAGAATATCCCTTAATATCTTTCTTAGATGAGTCGGAAGTCAAATTATTTTAATGCAGTTTTGTTCCAAAATCGAGTGAATTCTAAAAACACCTTTATGATTGAAATGGGCCAATTATAGACGAAGATATGGCCATTTATTTCAAGGTAGACCCTATTTAATGCTTTCCATATATTTTCTATTTATCAAAGAATATCCCTTAATATCTTTCTTAGATGAGTCGGAAGTCAAATTATTTTAATGCAGTTTTGTTTCAAAGATCGAGTGAATTTTAAAAACACCTTTATAATTGAAATGGGGCAATTTTTGACGAAGATATGGCCATTTATTTCAAGGTTGACCATATTTAATGCTTTCCATATATTTTCTATTTATCGAAGAATATCCCTTAATATCTTTCTTAGATGAGTCGGAAGTCAAATTATTTTAATGCAGTTTTGTTCCAAAGATCGAGTGAATTCTAAAAACACCTTTATAATTGAAATGGTGCAATTTTTGACGAAGATATGGCCATTTATTTCAAGGTAGACCCTATTTAATGCTTTCCATATATTTTCTGTTGATCAAAGAATATCCCTTAATATCTTTCTTAGATGAGTCGGAAGTCAAATTATTTTAATGCAGTTTTGTTCCAAAGATCAAGTGAATTCTAAAAACACCTTTATAATTGAAATGGGGCAATTTTAGACGAAGATATGGCCATTTATTTCAAGGTAGACCCTATTTAATGCTTTCCATATATTTTCTATTTATCGAAGAATATCCCTTAATATCTTTCTTAGATAAGTCGGAAGTCAAATTATTTTAATGCAGTTTTGTTCCAAAGATCAAGTGAATTCTAAAAACACCTTTATAATTGAAATGGGGCAAATATAGACGAAAATATGGCCATTTATTTCAAGGTTGACCCTATTTAATGTTTGGCTTATATTTAATATTAATCGAAGAATATCCCTTAATATCTTTCTTAGATGAGTCGCAAGTCAAATTATTTTGATGCAGTTTTGTTCCAAAGATCGAGTGATTTCTAAAAACACCTTTATAATTGAAATGGGGCAATTTTTGACGAAGATATGGCCATTTATTTCAAGGTAGACCCTATTTAATGCTTTCCATATATTTTCTATTTATCGAAGAATATCCCTTAATATCTTTCTTAGATGACTCGGAAGTCAAATTATTTTAATGCAGTTTTGTTCCAAAGATCAAGTGAATTCTAAAAACACCTTTATAATTGAAATGGGGCAATTATAGACGAAAATATGGCCATTTATTTCAAGGTTGACCCTATTTAATGTTTGGCTTATATTTAATATTAATCGAAGAATATCCCTTAATATCTTTCTTAGATGAGTCGCAAGTCAAATTATTTGATGCAGTTTTGTTCCAAAGATCGAGTGAATTCTAAAAACACCTTTTATAATTGAAATGGGGCAATTTTAGACGAAGATATGGCCATTTATTTCAAGGTAGACCCTATTTAATGCTTTCCATATATTTTCTATTTATCGAAGAATATCCCTTAATATCTTTCTTAGATGACTCGGAAGTCAAATTATTTTAATGCAGTTTTGTTCCAAAGATCAAGTGAATTCTAAAAACACCTTTATAATTGAAATGGGGCAATTATAGACGAAGATATGGCCATTTATTTCAAGGTAGACCCTATTTAATGCTTTCCATATATTTTCTATTTATCGAAGAATATCCCTTAATATCTTTCTTACATGACTCGGAAGTCAAATTATTTTAATGCAGTTTTGTTCCAAAATCGAGTGAATTCTAAAAACACCTTTATAATTGAAATGCTGCAATTTTAGACGAAGATATGGCCATTTATTTCAAGGTTGACCCTATTTACTGCTTTCCATATATTTTCTGTTGATCAAAGAATATCCCTTAATATCTTTCTTAGATGAGTCGGAAGTCAAATTATTTTAATGCAGTTTTGTTCCAAAGATCGAGTGAATTCTAAAAACACCTTTATAATTGAAATGGGGCAATTTTTGACGAAGATATGGCCATTTATTTCAAGGTTGACCCTATTTAATGCTTTCCATATATTTTCTATTTATCGAAGAATATCCCTTAATATCTTTCTTAGATGAGTCGAAAGTCAAATTATTTTAATGCAGTTTTGTTCCAAAGAATTGTAAAAACATCTTTATAATTGAAATGGTGCAATTTTTTACGAAGATATGGCCATTTAATTCAAGGTAGACCCTATTTAATGCTTTCCATATATTTTCTGTTAATGAACAATATCCCTTAATATCTTTCTTAGATGAGTCGGAAGTCAAATTATTTTAATGCAGTTTTGTTCCAAAGATCAAATGAATTCTAAAAACACCTTTATAATTGAAATGGGGCAATTTTAGACGAAGATATGGCCATTTATTTCAAGGTTGACCCTATTTAATGTTTGGCTTATATTTTCTATTAATCGAAGAATATCCCTTAATATCTTTCTTAGATAAGTCGGAAGTCAAATTATTTTAATGCAGTTTTGTTCCAAAGATCGAGTGAATTCTAAAAACACCTTTATAATTGAAATGGGGCAATTTTTTACGAAGATATGGCCATTTATTTCAAGGTAGACCCTATTTAATGCTTTCCATATATTTTCTATTTATCGAAGAATATCCCTTAATATCTTTCTTAGATAAGTCGGAAGTCAAATTATTTTAATGCAGTTTTGTTCCAAAGATCAAGTGAATTCTAAAAACACCTTTATAATTGAAATGGGGCAAATATAGACGAAAATATGGCCATTTATTTCAAGGTTGACCCTATTTAATGTTTGGCTTATATTTAATATTAATCGAAGAATATCCCTTAATATCTTTCATAGATGAGTCGCAAGTCAAATTATTTTGATGCAGTTTTGTTCCAAAGATCGAGTGATTTCTAAAAACACCTTTATAATTGAAATGGGGCAATTTTAGACGAAGATATGGCCATTTATTTCAAGGTAGACCCTATTTAATGCTTTCCATATATTTTCTATTTATCGAAGAATATCCCTTAATATCTTTCTTAGATGACTCGGAAGTCAAATTATTTTAATGCAGTTTTGTTCCAAAGATCAAGTGAATTCTAAAAACACCTTTATAATTGAAATGGGGCAATTATAGACGAAGATATGGCCATTTATTTCAAGGTAGACCCTATTTAATGCTTTCCATATATTTTCTATTTATCGAAGAATATCCCTTAATATCTTTCTTAGATGACTCGGAAGTCAAATTATTTTAATGCAGTTTTGTTCCAAAATCAAGTGAATTCTAAAAACACCTTTATAATTGAAATGGGGCAATTTTTGACGAAGATATGGCCATTTATTTCAAGGTTGACCCTATTTAATGCTTTCCATATATTTTCTATTTATCGAAGAATATCCCTTAATATCTTTCTTAGATGAGTCGGAAGTCAAATTATTTTAATGCAGTTTTGTTCCAAAGATCGAGTGAATTCTAAAAACACCTTTATAATTGAAATGGTGCAATTTTTGACGAAGATATGGCCATTTATTTCAAGGTAGACCCTATTTAATGCTTTCCATATATTTTCTGTTGATCAAAGAATATCCCTTAATATCTTTCTTAGATGAGTCGGAAGTCAAATTATTTTAATGCAGTTTTGTTCCAAAGATCAAATAAATTCTAAAAACACCTTTATAATTGAAATGGGGCAATTTTAGACGAAGATATGGCCATTTATTTCAAGGTAGACCCTATTTAATGCTTTCCATATATTTTCTATTTATCGAAGAATATCCCTTAATATCTTTCTTAGATAAGTCGGAAGTCAAATTATTTTAATGCAGTTTTGTTCCAAAGATCAAGTGAATTCTAAAAACACCTTTATAATTGAAATGGGGCAAATATAGACGAAAATATGGCCATTTATTTCAAGGTTGACCCTATTTAATGTTTGGCTTATATTTTCTATTTATCGAAGAATATCCCTTAATATCTTTCTTAGATGAGTCGGAAGTCAAATTATTTTAATGCAGTTTTGTTCCAAAGATCGAGTGAATTCTAAAAACACCTTTATAATGGAAATGGCAATTTTTGACGGAGATATGGCCATTTATTTCAAGGTAGACCCTATTTAATGCTTTCCATATATTTTCTATTTATCGAAGAATATCCCTTAATATCTTTCTTAGATGAGTCGGAAGTCAAATTATTTTAATGCAGTTTTGTGCCAAAGATCAAGTGAATTCTAAAAACACCTTTATAATAGAAATGTTGCAATTTTTGACGAAGATATGGCCATTTATTTCAAGGTAGACCCTATTTAATGCTTTCCATATATTTTCTGTTGATCAAAGAATATCCCTTAATATCTTTCTTAGATGAGTCGGAAGTCAAATTATTTTAATGCAGTTTTGTTCCAAAGATCAAATGAATTCTAAAAGCACCTTTATAATTGAAATGGGGCAATTTTAGACGAAGATATGGCCATTTATTTCAAGGTAGACCCTATTTAATGCTTTCCATATATTTTCTATTTATCGAAGAATATCCCTTAATATCTTTCTTAGATAAGTCGGAAGTCAAATTTTTTAATGCAGTTTTGTTCCAAAGATCAAGTGAATTCTAAAAACACCTTTATAATTGAAATGGGGCAATTTTAGACGAAGATATGGCCATTTATTTCAAGGTAGACCGTATTTAATGCTTTCCATATATTTTCTATTTATCGAAGAATATCCCTTAATATCTTTCTTAGATAAGTCGGAAGTCAAATTATTTTAATGCAGTTTTGTTCCAAAGATTGAGTGAATTCTAAAAACACCTTTATAATTGAAATGGGGCAAATATAGACGAAAATATGGCCATTTATTTCAAGGTTGACCCTATTTAATGTTTGGCTTATATTTAATATTAATCGAAGAATATCCCTTAATATCTTTCATAGATGAGTCGCAAGTCAAATTATTTTGATGCAGTTTTGTTCCAAAGATCGAGTGATTTCTAAAAACACCTTTATAATTGAAATGGGGCAATTTTAGACGAAGATATGGCCATTTATTTCAAGGTAGACCCTATTTAATGCTTTCCATATATTTTCTATTTATCGAAGAATATCCCTTAATATCTTTCTTAGATGACTCGGAAGTCAAATTATTTTAATGCAGTTTTGTTCCAAAGATCAAGTGAATTCTAAAAACACCTTTATAATTGAAATGGGGCAATTATAGACGAAGATATGGCCATTTATTTCAAGGTAGACCCTATTTAATGCTTTCCATATATTTTCTATTTATCGAAGAATATCCCTTAATATCTTTCTTAGATGACTCGGAAGTCAAATTATTTTAATGCAGTTTTGTTCCAAAATCAAGTGAATTCTAAAAACACCTTTATAATTGAAATGCTGCAATTTTAGACGAAGATATGGCCATTTATTTCAAGGTTGACCCTATTTACTGCTTTCCATATATTTTCTGTTGATCAAAGAATATCCCTTAATATCTTTCTTAGATGAGTCGGAAGTCAAATTATTTTAATGCAGTTTTGTTCCAAAGATTGAGTGAATTCTAAAAACACCTTTATAATTGAAATGGGGCAATTTTTGACGAAGATATGGCCATTTATTTCAAGGTTGACCCTATTTAATGCTTTCCATATATTTTCTATTTATCGAAGAATATCCCTTAATATCTTTCTTAGATGAGTCGGAAGTCAAATTATTTTAATGCAGTTTTGTTCCAAAGATCGAGTGAATTCTAAAAACACCTTTATAATTGAAATGGTGCAATTTTTGACGAAGATATGGCCATTTATTTCAAGGTAGACCCTATTTAATGCTTTCCATATATTTTCTGTTGATCAAAGAATATCCCTTAATATCTTTCTTAGATGAGTCGGAAGTCAAATTATTTTAATGCAGTTTTGTTCCAAAGATCAAATAAATTCTAAAAACACCTTTATAATTGAAATGGGGCAATTTTAGACGAAGATATGGCCATTTATTTCAAGGTAGACCCTATTTAATGCTTTCCATATATTTTCTATTTATCGAAGAATATCCCTTAATATCTTTCTTAGATAAGTCGGAAGTCAAATTATTTTAATGCAGTTTTGTTCCAAAGATCAAGTGAATTCTAAAAACACCTTTATAATTGAAATGGGGCAAATATAGACGAAAATATGGCCATTTATTTCAAGGTTGACCCTATTTAATGTTTGGCTTATATTTTCTATTTATCGAAGAATATCCCTTAATATCTTTCTTAGATGAGTCGGAAGTCAAATTATTTTAATGCAGTTTTGTTCCAAAGATCGAGTGAATTCTAAAAACACCTTTATAATGGAGCAATTTTTGACGGAGATATGGCCATTTATTTCAAGGTAGACCCTATTTAATGCTTTCCATATATTTTCTATTTATCGAAGAATATCCCTTAATATCTTTCTTAGATGAGTCGGAAGTCAAATTATTTTAATGCAGTTTTGTGCCAAAGATCAAGTGAATTCTAAAAACACCTTTATAATAGAAATGTTGCAATTTTTGACGAAGATATGGCCATTTATTTCAAGGTAGACCCTATTTAATGCTTTCCATATATTTTCAATTTATCGAAGAATATCCCTTAATATCTTTCTTAGATGAGTCGGAAGTCAAATTATTTTAATGCAGTTTTGTTCCAAAATTGAGTGAATTCTAAAAACACCTTTATAATTGAAATGGGGCAATTTTAGACGAAGATATGGCCATTTATTTCAAGGTAGACCCTATTTAATGCTTTCCATATATTTTCTGTTGATCAAAGAATATCCCTTAATATCTTTCTTAGATGAGTCGGAAGTCAAATTATTTTAATGCAGTTTTGTTCCAAAGATCGAGTGAATTTTAAAAACACCTTTATAATTGAAATGGGGCAATTTTTGACGAAGATATGGCCATTTATTTCAAGGTAGACCCTATTTAATGCTTTCCATATATTTTCTATTTATCGAAGAATATCCCTTAATATCTTTCTTAGATTAGTCGGAAGTCAAATTTTTTTAATGCAGTTTTGTTCCAAAGATCGAGTGAATTCTAAAAACACCTTTATAATTGAAATGGGGCAATTTTTGACGAAGATATGGCCATTTATTTCAAGGTTGACCCTATTTAATGCTTTCCATATATTTTCTGTTGATCAAAGAATATCCCTTAATATCTTTCTTAGATGAGTCGGAAGTCAAATTATTTTAATGCAGTTTTGTTCCAAAGATCGAGTGAATTCTAAAAACACATTTATAATTGAAATGGGGCAATTTTTGACGAAGATATGGCCATTTATTTCAAGGTAGACCCTATTTAATGCTTTCCATATATTTTCTATTTATCGAAGAATATCCCTTAATATCTTTCTTAGATGAGTCGGAAGTCAAATTATTTTAATGCAGTTTTGTTCCAAAGATCGAGTGAATTCTAAAAACACCTTTATAATTAAAATGGGGCAATTTTTGACGAAGATATGGCCATTTATTTCAAGGTAGACCCTATTTAATGCTTTCCATATATTTTCTGTTGATCAAAGAATATCCCTTAATATCTTTCTTAGATGAGTCGGAAGTCAAATTATTTTAATGCAGTTTTGTTCCAAAGATCAAGTGAATTCTAAAAACACCTTTATAATTGAAATGGGGCAATTTTAGACGAAGATATGGCCATTTATTTCAAGGTAGACCCTATTTAATGCTTTCCTTATATTTTCTATTTATCGAAGAATATCCCTTAATATCTTTCTTAGATGAGTCGGAAGTCAAATTATTTTAATGCAGTTTTGTTCCAAAATCGAGTGAATTCTAAAAACACCTTTATAATTGAAATGGGGCAATTTTAGACGAAAATATGGCCATTTATTTCAAGGTTGACCCTATTTACTGCTTTCCTTATATTTTCTATTAATCGAAGAATATCCCTTAATATCTTTCTTAGATGAGTCGGAAGTCAAATTATTTTAATGCAGTTTTGTTCCAAAGATCGAGTGAATTCTAAAAACACCTTTATAATTGAAATGGGGCAATTTTAGACGAAAATATGGCCATTTATTTCAAGGTTGACCCTATTTACTGCTTTCCTTATATTTTCTATTTATCGAAGAATATCCCTTAATATCTTTCTTAGATGAGTCAGAAGTCAAATTATTTTAATGCAGGTTTTGTTCCAAAGATCAAGTGAATTCTAAAAACTTTTTATAATTGAAATGGGGCAATTTTTGACGAAGATATGGCCATTTATTTCAAGGTAGACCCTATTTAATGCTTTCCATATATTTTCTGTTGATCAAAGAATATCCCTTAATATCTTTCTTAGATGAGTCGGAAGTCAAATTATTTTAATGCAGTTTTGTTCCAAAGATCAAGTGAATTCTAAAAACACCTTTATAATTGAAATGGGGCAAATATAGACGAAAATATGGCCATTTATTTCAAGGTTGACCCTATTTAATGTTTGGCTTATATTTAATATTAATCGAAGAATATCCCTTAATATCTTTCTTAGATGAGTCGCAAGTCAAATTATTTTGATGCAGTTTTGTTCCAAAGATCGAGTGATTTCTAAAAACACCTTTATAATTGAAATGGGGCAATTTTAGACGAAGATATGGCCATTTATTTCAAGGTAGACCCTATTTAATGCTTTCCATATATTTTCAATTTATCGAAGAATATCCCTTAATATCTTTCTTAGATGAGTCGGAAGTCAAATTATTTTAATGCAGTTTTGTTCCAAAAAATTGAGTGAATTCTAAAAACACCTTTATAATTAAAATGTTGCAATTTTAGACGAAGATATGGCCATTTATTTCAAGGTTGACCCTATTTAATGATTTCCATATATTTTCTGTTGATCAAAGAATATCCCTTAATATCTTTCTTAGATGAGTCGGAAGTCAAATTATTTTAATGCAGTTTTGTTCCAAAGATCGAGTGAATTCTAAAAACACATTTATAATTGAAATGGGGCAATTTTTGACGAAGATATGGCCATTTATTTCAAGGTAGACCCTATTTAATGCTTTCCATATATTTTATATTTATCGAAGAATATCCCTTAATATCTTTCTTAGATGAGTCGGAAGTCAAATTATTTTCATGCAGTTTTGTTCCAAAGATCGAGTGAATTCTAAAAACACCTTTATAATTGAAATGGGGCAATTTTTGACGAAGATATGGCCATTTATTTCAAGGTAGACCCTATTTAATGCTTTCCATATATTTTCTGTTGATCAAAGAATATCCCTTAATATCTTTCTTAGATGAGTCGGAAGTCAAATTATTTTAATGCAGTTTTGTTCCAAAGATCAAGTGAATTCTAAAAACACCTTTATAATTGAAATGGGGCAATTTTAGACGAAGATATGGCCATTTATTTCAAGGTAGACCCTATTTAATGCTTTCCATATATTTTCTATTTATCGAAGAATATCCCTTAATATCTTTCTTAGATGAGTCGGAAGTCAAATTATTTTAATGCAGTTTTGTTCCAAAAATCGAGTGAATTCTAAAAACACCTTTATAATTGAAATGGGGCAATTTTAGACGAAGATATGGCCATTTATTTCAAGGTTGACCGTATTTAATGTTTGGCTTATATTTTCTATTAATCGAAGAATATCCTTTAATATCTTTCTTAGATGAGTCGGAAGTCAAATTATTTTAATGCAGTTTTGTTTCAAAGATCGAGTGAATTCTAAAAACACCTTTATAATTGAAATGGGGCAATTTTAGACGAAGATATGGCCATTTATTTCAAGGTTGACCCTATTTACTGCTTTCCTTATATTTTCTATTTATCGAAGAATATCCCTTAATATCTTTCTTAGATGAGTCGGAAGTCAAATTATTTTAATGCAGTTTTGTTCCAAAGATCAAGTGAATTCTAAAAACACCTTTATAATTGAAATGGGGCAATTTTAGACGAAGATATGGCCATTTATTTCAAGGTAGACCCTATTTAATGTTTGGCTTATATTTTCTATTAATCGAAGAATATCCCTTAATATCTTTCTTAGATGAGTCGGAAGTCAAATTATTTTAATGCAGTTTTGTTCCAAAAATCGAGTGAATTCTAAAAACACATTTATAATTGAAATGGGGCAATTTTAGACGAAGATATGGCCATTTATTTCAAGGTTGACCCTATTTAATGTTTGCCTTATATTTTCTATTTATCGAAGAATATCCCTTAATATCTTTCTTAGATGAGTCGGAAGTCAAATTATTTTAATGCAGTTTTGTTCCAAAGATCGAGTGAATTCTAAAAACACCTTTATAATTGAAATGGGGCAATTTTAGACGAAGATATGGCCATTTATTTCAAGGTTGACCCTATTTACTGCTTTCCTTATATTTTCTATTTATCGAAGAATATCCCTTAATATCTTTCTTAGATGAGTCAGAAGTCAAATTATTTTAATGCAGTTTTGTTCCAAAGATCAAGTGAATTCTAAAAACACCTTTATAATTGAAATGGGGCAATTATAGACGAAGATATGGCCATTTATTTCAAGGTAGACCCTATTTAATGCTTTCCATATATTTTCTATTTATCGAAGAATATCCCTTAATATCTTTCTTAGATGAGTCGGAAGTCAAATTATTTTAATGCAGTTTTGTTCCAAAATTGAGTGAATTCTAAAAACACCTTCATAATTGAAATGTTGCAATTTTAGACGAAGATATGGTCATTTATTTCAAGGTTGACCCTATTTAATGCTTTCCATATATTTTCTGTTGATCAAAGAATATCCCTTAATATCTTTCTTAGATGAGTCGGAAGTCAAATTATTTTAATGCAGTTTTGTTCCAAAGATCGAGTGAATTCTAAAAACACCATTATAATTGAAATGGGGCAATTTTAGACGAAGATATGGCCATTTATTTCAAGGTAGACCCTATTTAATGCTTTCCATATATTTTCTATTTATCGAAGAATATCCCTTAATATCTTTCTTAGATGAGTCGGAAGTCAAATTATTTTAATGCAGTTTTGTTCCAAAGATCGAGTGAATTCTAAAAACACCTTCATAATTGAAATGGGGCAATTTTTGACGAAGATATGGCCATTTATTTCAAGGTAGACCCTATTTAATGCTTTCCATATATTTTCTGTTGATCAAAGAATATCCCTTAATATCTTTCTTAGATGAGTCGGAAGTCAAATTATTTTAATGCAGTTTTGTTCCAAAGATCAAGTGAATGGGGCAATTATAGACGAAGATATGGCCATTTATTTCAAGGTTGACCCTATTTAATGCTTTCCATATATTTTCTATTTATCGAAGAATATCCCTTAATATCTTTCTTAGATGAGTCGGAAGTCAAATTATTTTAATGCAGTTTTGTTCCAAAAATCGAGTGAATTCTAAAAACACCATTATAATTGAAATGGGGCAATTTTTGACGAAGATATGGCCATTTATTTCAAGGTAGACCCTATTTAATGCTTTCCATATATTTTCTGTTGATCAAAGAATATCCCTTAATATCTTCCTTAGATGAGTCGGAAGTCAAATTATTTTAATGCAGTTTTGTTCCAAAAATCGAGTGAATTCTAAAAACTCCTTTATAATTGAAATGGGGCAATTTTAGACGAAGATATGGCCATTTATTTCAAGGTTGACCCTATTTAATGTTTGGCTTATATTTTCTATTAATCGAAGAATATCCCTTAATATCTTTCTTAGATGAGTCGCAAGTCAAATTATTTTAATGCAGTTTTGTTTCAAAGATCGAGTGAATTCTAAAAACACCTTTATAATTGAAATGGGGCAATTTTAGACGAAGATATGGCCATTTATTTCAAGGTTGACCCTATTTACTGCTTTCCTTATATTTTCTATTTATCGAAGAATATCCCTTAATATCTTTCTTAGATGAGTCAGAAGTCAAATTATTTTAATGCAGTTTTGTTCCAAAGATCAAGTGAATTCTAAAAACACCTTTATAATTGAAATGGGGCAATTTTTGACGAAGATATGGTCATTTATTTCAAGGTAGACCCTATTTAATGCTTTCCATATATTTTCTGTTGATCAAAGAATATCCCTTAATATCTTTCTTAGATGAGTCGCAAGTCAAATTATTTAATGCAGTTTGTTCCCAAAGATCAAGTGAATTCTAAAAACACCTTTATAATTGAAATGGGGCAACTTTTGACGAAGATATGGCCATTTATTTCAAGGTTGACCCTATTTAATGCTTTCCATATATTTTCGATTTATCGAAGAATATCCCTTAATATCTTTCTTAGATGAGTCGGAAGTCAAATTATTTTAATGCAGTTTTGTTCCAAAGATCGAGTGAATTCTAAAAACACCTTTATAATTGAAATGGGGCAATTTTAGACGAAGATATGGCCATTTATTTCAAGGTAGACCCTATTTAATGCTTTCCATATATTTTCTATTTATCGAAGAATATCCCTTAATATCTTTCTTAGATGAGTCGGAAGTCAAATTATTTTAATGCAGTTTTGTTTCAAAGATCGAGTGAATTCTAAAAACACCTTCATAATTGAAATGGGGCAATTTTTGACGAAGATATGGCCATTTATTTCAAGGTAGACCCTATTTAATGCTTTCCATATATTTTCTGTTGATCAAAGAATATCCCTTAATATCTTTCTTAGATGAGTCGGAAGTCAAATTATTTTAATGCAGTTTTGTTCCAAAGATCAAGTGAATGGGGCAATTATAGACGAAGATATGGCCATTTATTTCAAGGTTGACCCTATTTAATGCTTTCCATATATTTTCTATTTATCGAAGAATATCCCTTAATATCTTTCTTAGATGAGTCGGAAGTCAAATTATTTTAATGCAGTTTTGTTCCAAAAATCGAGTGAATTCTAAAAACACCTTTATAATTGAAATGGGGCAATTTTTGACGAAAATATGGCCATTTATTTCAAGGTAGACCCTATTTAATGCTTTCCATATATTTTCTATTTGTCGAAGAATATCCCTCACTATCTTTTTTAGCTGAGTCGGAAGTCAAATTATTTTAATGCAGTTTTGTTCCAAAGATCGAGTGAATTCTAAAAACACCTTTATAATTGAAATGGGGCAATTTTAGACGAAGATATGGCCATTTATTTCAAGGTTGACCCTATTTAATGTTTGGCTTATATTTTCTATTAATCGAAGAATATCCCTTAATATCTTTCTTAGATGAGTCGCAAGTCAAATTATTTTAATGCAGTTTTGTTCCAAAGATCAAATAAATTCTAAAAACACCTTTATAATTGAAATGGGGCAATTTTAGACGAAGATATGGCCATTTATTTCAAGGTTGACCCTATTTACTGCTTTCCTTATATTTTCTATTTATCGAAGAATATCCCTTAATATCTTTCTTAGATGAGTCAGAAGTCAAATTATTTTAATGCAGTTTTGTTCCAAAGATCAAGTGAATTCTAAAAACTTTTTATAATTGAAATGGGGCAATTATAGACGAAGATATGGCCATTTATTTCAAGGTAGACCCTATTTAATGCTTTCCATATATATTCTATTTATCGAAGAATATCCCTTAATATCTTTCTTAGATGAGTCGGAAGTCAAATTATTTTAATGCAGTTTTGTTCCAAAATTGAGTGAATTCTAAAAACACCTTCATAATTGAAATGTTGCAATTTTAGACGAAGATATGGCCATTTATTTCAAGGTTGACCCTATTTAATGCTTTCCATATATTTTCTGTTGATCAAAGAATATCCCTTAATATCTTTCTTAGATGAGTCGGAAGTCAAATTATTTTAATGCAGTTTTGTTTCAAAGATCGAGTGAATTCTAAAAACACCTTTATAATTGAAATGGGGCAATTTTAGACGAAGATATGGCCATTTATTTCAAGGTAGACCCTATTTAATGCTTTCCATATATTTTCTATTTATCGAAGAATATCCCTTAATATCTTTCTTAGATGAGTCGGAAGTCAAATTATTTTAATGCAGTTTTGTTCCAAAGATCGAGTGAATTCTAAAAACACCTTTATAATTGAAATGGGGCAATTTTTGACGAAGATATGGCCATTTATTTCAAGGTTGACCCTATTTAATGCTTTCCATATATTTTCTGTTGATCAAAGAATATCCCTTAATATCTTTCTTAGATGAGTCGGAAGTCAAATTATTTTAATGCAGTTTTGTTCCAAAGATCAAGTGAATTCTAAAAATACTTTTCTAATTGAAATGGGGCAATTATAGACGAAGATATGGCCATTTATTTCAAGGTAGACCCTATTTAATGCTTTCCATATATTTTCTATTTATCGAAGAATATCCCTTAATATCTTTCTTAGATAAGTCGGAAGTCAAATTATTTTAATGCAGTTTTGTTCCAAAGATCAAGTGAATTCTAAAAACACCTTTAAAATTGAAATGGGGCAAATATAGACGAAAATATGGCCATTTATTTCAAGGTTGACCCTATTTAATGTTTGGCTTATATTTAATATTAATCGAAGAATATCCCTTAATATCTTTCTTAGATGAGTCGCAAGTCAAATTATTTTGATGCAGTTTTGTTCCAAAGATCGAGTGATTTCTAAAAACACCTTTATAATTGAAATGGGGCAATTTTAGACGAAGATATGGCCATTTATTTCAAGGTTGACCCTATTTAATGCTTTCCATATATTTTCTGTTGATCAAAGAATATCCCTTAATATCTTTCTTAGATGAGTCGGAAGTCAAATTATTTTAATGCAGTTTTGTTCCAAAGATCAAGTGAATTCTAAAAACACCTTTATAATTGAAATGGGGCAATTTTTGACGAAGATATGGCCATTTATTTCAAGGTAGACCCTATTTAATGCTTTCCTTATATTTTCTATTTATCGAAGAATATCCCTTAATATCTTTCTTAGGTGAGTCGGAAGTCAAATTATTTTAATGCAGTTTTGTTCCAAAGATCGAGGTAATTCTAAAAACACCTTTATAATTGAAATGTTGCAATTTTAGACGAAGATATGGCCATTTATTTCAAGGTTGACCCTATTTACTGCTTTCCTTATATTTTCTATTTATCGAAGAATATCCCTTAATATCTTTCTTAGATGAGTCGGAAGTCAAATTATTCTGATGCAGTTTTGTTCCAAAATTGAGTGAATTCTAAAAACACCTTTATAATTGAAATGTTGCAATTTTAGACGAAGATATGGCCATTTATTTCAAGGTTGACCCTATTTAATGCTTTCCATATATTTTCTGTTGATCAAAGAATATCCCTTAATATCTTTCTTAGATGAGTCGGAAGTCAAATTATTTTAATGCAGTTTTGTTCCAAAGATCGAGTGAATTCTAAAAACACCTTTATAATTGAAATGGGGCAATTTTAGACGAAGATATGGCCATTTATTTCAAGGTAGACCCTATTTAATGCTTTCCATATATTTTCTGTTGATCAAAGAATCTCCCTTAATATCTTTCTTAGATGAGTCGGAAGTCAAATTATTTTAATGCAGTTGTGTTCCAAAGATCAAGTGAATTCTAAAAACACCTTTATAATTGAAATGGGGCAATTTTTGACGAAGATATGGCCATTTATTTCAAGGTAGACCCTATTTAATGCTTTCCTTATATTTTCTATTTATCGAAGAATATCCCTTAATATCTTTCTTAGGTGAGTCGGAAGTCAAATTATTTTAATGCAGTTTTGTTCCAAAGATCAAGTGAATTCTAAAAACACCTTTATAATTGAAATGGGGCAATTATAGACGAAGATATGGCCATTTATTTCAAGGTAGACCCTATTTAATGCTTTCCTTATATTTTCTATTTATCGAAGAATATCCCTTAATATCTTTCTTAGATGAGTCGGAAGTCAAATTATTCTGATGCAGTTTTGTTCCAAAAATTGAGTGAATTCTAAAAACACCTTTATAATTGAAATGTTGCAATTTTAGACGAAGATATGGCCATTTATTTCAAGGTTGACCCTATTTAATGCTTTCCATATATTTTCTGTTGATCAAAGAATATCCCTTAATATCTTTCTTAGATGAGTCGGAAGTCAAATTATTTTAATGCAGTTTTGTTCCAAAGATCGAGTGAATTCTAAAAACACCTTTATAATTGAAATGGGGCAATTTTTGACGAAGATATGGCCATTTATTTCAAGGTAGACCCTATTTAATGCTTTCCATATATTTTCAATTTATCGAAGAATATCCCTTAATATCTTTCTTAGATGAGTCGGAAGTCAAATTATTTTAATGCAGTTTTGTTCCAAAGATCAAGTGAATTCTAAAAACACCTTTATAATTGAAATGGGGCAATTATAGACGAAGATATGGCCATTTATTTCAAGGTAGACCCTATTTAATGCTTTCCATATATTTTCTATTTATCGAAGAATATCCCTTAATATCTTTCTTAGATAAGTCGGAAGTCAAATTATTTTAATGCAGTTTTGTTCCAAAGATCAAGTGAATTCTAAAAACACCTTTATAATTGAAATGGGGCAAATATAGACGAAAATATGGCCATTTATTTCAAGGTTGACCCTATTTAATGTTTGGCTTATATTTAATATTAATCGAAGAATATCCCTTTAATATCTTTCTTAGATGAGTCGCAAGTCAAATTATTTTGATGCAGTTTTGTTCCAAAGATCGAGTGATTTCTAAAAACACCTTTATAATTGAAATGGGGCAATTTTAGACGAAGATATGGCCATTTATTTCAAGGTAGACCCTATTTAATGCTTTCCATATATTTTCTATTTATCGAAGAATATCCCTTAATATCTTTCTTAGATGAGTCGGAAGTCAAATTATTTTAATGCAGTTTTTGTTCCAAAGATCGAGTGAATTCTAAAAACACCTTTATAATGGAGCAATTTTTGACGGAGATATGGCCATTTATTTCAAGGTAGACCCTATTTAATGCTTTCCATATATTTTCTATTTATCGAAGAATATCCCTTAATATCTTTCTTAGATGAGTCGGAAGTCAAATTATTTTAATGCAGTTTTGTTCCAAAGATCGAGTGAATTCTAAAAACACCTTTATAATTGAAATGTTGCAATTTTTGACGAAGATATGGCCATTTATTTCAAGGTAGACCCTATTTAATGCTTTCCATATATTTTCAATTTATCGAAGAATATCCCTTAATATCTTTCTTAGATGAGTCGGAAGTCAAATTATTTTAATGCAGTTTTGTTCCAAAAATTGAGTGAATTCTAAAAACACCTTTATAATTGAAATGTTGCAATTTTAGACGAAGATATGGCCATTTATTTCAAGGTTGACCCTATTTAATGCTTTCCATATATTTTCTGTTGATCAAAGAATATCCCTTAATATCTTTCTTAGATGAGTCGGAAGTCAAATTATTTTAATGCAGTTTTGTTCCAAAGATCGAGTGAATTCTAAAAACACGTTTATAATTGAAATGTTGCAATTTTAGACGAAGATATGGCCATTTATTTCAAGGTTGACCCTATTTAATGTTTGGCTTATATTTAATATTAATCGAAGAATATCCCTTAATATCTTTCTTAGATGAGTCGCAAGTCAAATTATTTTGATGCAGTTTTGTTCCAAAGATCAAGTGAATTCTAAAAACACCTTTATAATTGAAATGGGGCAATTTTGACGAAGATATGGCCATTTATTTCAAGGTTGACCCTATTTAATGTTTGGCTTATATTTAATATTAATCGAAGAATATCCCTTAATATCTTTCTTAGATGAGTCGCAAGTCAAATTATTTTGATGCAGTTTTGTTCCAAAGATCGAGTGATTTCTAAAAACACCTTTATAATTGAAATGGGGCAATTTTAGACGAAGATATGGCCATTTATTTCAAGGTAGACCCTATTTAATGCTTTCCATATATTTTCTGTTGATCAAAGAATATCCCTTAATATCTTTCTTAGATGAGTCGCAAGTCAAATTATTTTAATGCAGTTTTGTTCCAAAGGTCAATTGAATTCTAAAAACACCTTTATAATTGAAATGGGGCAAATATAGACGAAGATATGGCCATTTATTTCAAGGTTGACCCTATTTAATGCTTTCCATATATTTTCTGTTGATCAAAGAATATCCCTTAATATCTTTCTTAGATGAGTCGGAAGTCAAATTATTTTAATGCAGTTTTGTTCCAAAGATCAAGTGAATTCTAAAAACACCTTTATAATTGAAATGGGGCAATTTTTGACGAAGATATGGCCATTTATTTCAAGGTAGACCCTATTTAATGCTTTCCTTATATTTTCTATTTATCGAAGAATATCCCTTAATATCTTTCTTAGATGAGTCGGAAGTCAAATTATTTTAATGCAGTTTTGTTCCAAAGATCGAGGTAATTCTAAAAACACCTTTATAATTGAAATGTTGCAATTTTAGACGAAGATATGGCCATTTATTTCAAGGTTGACCCTATTTACTGCTTTCCTTATATTTTCTATTTATCGAAGAATATCCCTTAATATCTTTCTTAGATGAGTCGGAAGTCAAATTATTTTAATGCAGTTTTGTTCCAAAGATCAAGTGAATTCTAAAAACACCTTTATAATTGAAATGGGGCAATTATAGACGAAGATATGGCCATTTATTTCAAGGTAGACCCTATTTAATGCTTTCCTTATATTTTCTATTTATCGAAGAATATCCCTTAATATCTTTCTTAGATGAGTCGGAAGTCAAATTATTCTGATGCAGTTTTGTTCCAAAAATTGAGTGAATTCTAAAAAACACCTTTATAATTGAAATGTTGCAATTTTAGACGAAGATATGGCCATTTATTTCAAGGTTGACCCTATTTAATGCTTTCCATATATTTTCTGTTGATCAAAGAATATCCCTTAATATCTTTCTTAGATGAGTTGGAAGTCAAATTATTTTAATGCAGTTTTGTTCCAAAGATCGAGTGAATTCTAAAAACACCTTTATAATTGAAATGGGGCAATTTTTGACGAAGATATGGCCATTTATTTCAAGGTAGACCCTATTTAATGCTTTCCATATATTTTCTATTTATCGAAGAATATCCTTAATATCTTTCTTAGATGAGTCGGAAGTCAAATTATTTTAATGCAGTTTTGTTCCAAAGATCAAGTGAATTCTAAAAACACCTTTATAATTGAAATGTTGCAATTTTAGACGAAGATATGGCCATTTATTTCAAGGTAGACCCTATTTAATGCTTTCAATATATTTTCTATTTATCGAAGAATATCCCTTAATATCTTTCTTAGAT
>NW_025063267.1:0-31760 GCF_018153295.1 Drosophila grimshawi | reverse complement strand
GATGTATCTTCGTCAATAATTGTCAGAAGTTAGAATTTCTTTCAACATTATGAAGCCCTTTTTTATATATTTTGACTCTGCATCAAAAGCTGAAAATATGTAGTCTCGAAGTCATTTCGAGAAATTGACGTTTTAAGTTTCTGTTTCCAAATTCAAACGGATGTATCTTCGCCAATAATTGTCAGAAGTTAGAATTTCTTTCAACATTATGAAGCCCCTTTTTATATATTTTGATTCTGCATCAAAAAAGCTGAAAATATGTAGTCTCGAAGTCATTTCGAGAAATTGACGTTTTAAGTTTCTGTTTCCCAAATTCAAACGGATGTATCTTCGCCAATAATTGTCAGAAGTTAGAATTTCTTTCAACATTATGAAGCCCTTTTTATATATTTTGACTCTGCATCAAAAGCTGAAAATATGTAGTCTCGAAGTCATTTCGAGAAATTGACGTTTTAAGTTTCTGTTTCCAAATTCAAACGGATGTATCTTCGCCAATAATTGTCAGAAGTTAGAATTTCTTTCAACATTATGAAGCCCTTTTTATATATTTTGACTCTGCATCAAAAGCTGAAAATATGTAGTCTCGAAGTCATTTCGAGAAATTGACGTTTTAAGTTTCTGTTTCCAAATTCAAACGGATGTATCTTCGCCAATAATTGTCAGAAGTTAGAATTTCTTTCAACATTATGAAGCCCTTTTTATATATTTTGACTCTGCATCAAAAGCTGAAAATATGTAGTCTCGAAGTCATTTCGAGAAATTGACGTTTTAAGTTTCTGTTTCCAAATTCAAACGGATGTATCTTCGCCAATAATTGTCAGAAGTTAGAATTTCTTTCAACATTATGAAGCCCTTTTTATATATTTTGACTCTGCATCAAAAGCTGAAAATATGTAGTCTCGAAGTCATTTCGAGAAATTGACGTTTTAAGTTTCTGTTTCCAAATTCAAACGGATGTATCTTCGCCAATAATTGTCAGAAGTTAGAATTTCTTTCAACATTATGAAGCCCTTTTTATATATTTTGACTCTGCATCAAAAGCTGAAAATATGTAGTCTCGAAGTCATTTCGAGAAATTGACGTTTTAAGTTTCTGTTTCCAAATTCAAACGGATGTATCTTCGCCAATAATTGTCAGAAGTTAGAATTTCTTTCAACATTATGAAGCCCTTTTTATATATTTTGACTCTGCATCAAAAGCTGAAAATATGTAGTCTCGAAGTCATTTCGAGAAATTGACGTTTTAAGTTTCTGTTTCCAAATTCAAACGGATGTATCTTCGCCAATAATTGTCAGAAGTTAGAATTTCTTTCAACATTATGAAGCCCTTTTTATATATTTTGATTCTGCATCAAAAGCTGAAAATATGTAGTCTCGAAGTCATTTCGAGAAATTGACGTTTTAAGTTTCTGTTTCCAAATTCAAACGGATGTATCTTCGCCAATAATTGTCAGAAGTTAGAATTTCTTTCAACATTATGAAGCCCTTTTTATATATTTTGACTCTGCATCAAAAGCTGAAAATATGTAGTCTCGAAGTCATTTCGAGAAATTGACGTTTTAAGTTTCTGTTTCCAAATTCAAACGGATGTATCTTCGCCAATAATTGTCAGAAGTTAGAATTTCTTTCAACATTATGAAGCCCTTTTTATATATTTTGACTCTGCATCAAAAGCTGAAAATATGTAGTCTCGAAGTCATTTCGAGAAATTGACGTTTTAAGTTTCTGTTTCCAAATTCAAACGGATGTATCTTCGCCAATAATTGTCAGAAGTTAGAATTTCTTTCAACATTATGAAGCCCTTTTTATATATTTTGATTCTGCATCAAAAGCTGAAAATATGTAGTCTCGAAGTCATTTCGAGAAATTGACGTTTTAAGTTTCTGTTTCCAAATTCAAACGGATGTATCTTCGCCAATAATTGTCAGAAGTTAGAATTTCTTTCAACATTATGAAGCCCTTTTTATATATTTTGATTCTGCATCAAAAGCTGAAAATATGTAGTCTCGAAGTCATTTCGAGAAATTGACGTTTTAAGTTTCTGTTTCCAAATTCAAACGGATGTATCTTCGCCAATAATTGTCAGAAGTTAGAATTTCTTTCAACATTATGAAGCCCTTTTTATATATTTTGACTCTGCATCAAAAGCTGAAAATATGTAGTCTCGAAGTCATTTCGAGAAATTGACGTTTTAAGTTTCTGTTTCCAAATTCAAACGGATGTATCTTCGCCAATAATTGTCAGAAGTTAGAATTTCTTTCAACATTATGAAGCCCTTTTTATATATTTTGACTCTGCATCAAAAGCTGAAAATATGTAGTCTCGAAGTCATTTCGAGAAATTGACGTTTTAAGTTTCTGTTTCCAAATTCAAACGGATGTATCTTCGCCAATAATTGTCAGAAGTTAGAATTTCTTTCAACATTATGAAGCCCTCTTTTTATATATTTTGGACTCTGCATCAAAAGCTGAAAATATGTAGTCTCGAAGTCATTTCGAGAAATTGACGTTTTAAGTTTCTGTTTCCAAATTCAAACGGATGTATCTTCGCCAATAATTGTCAGAAGTTAGAATTTCTTTCAACATTATGAAGCCCTTTTTTATATATTTTGACTCTGCATCAAAAGCTGAAAATATGTAGTCTCGAAGTCATTTCGAGAAATTGACGTTTTAAGTTTCTGTTTCCAAATTCAAACGGATGTATCTTCGCCAATAATTGTCAGAAGTTAGAATTTCTTTCAACATTATGAAGCCCTTTTTATATATTTTGACTCTGCATCAAAAGCTGAAAATATGTAGTCTCGAAGTCATTTCGAGAAATTGACGTTTTAAGTTTCTGTTCCCAAATTCAAACGGATGTATCTTCGCCAATAATTGTCAGAAGTTAGAATTTCTTTCAACATTATGAAGCCCTTTTTATATATTTTGACTCTGCATCAAAAGCTGAAAATATGTAGTCTCGAAGTCATTTCGAGAAATTGACGTTTTAAGTTTCTGTTTCCAAATTCAAACGGATGTATCTTCGCCAATAATTGTCAGAAGTTAGAATTTCTTTCAACATTATGAAGCCCTTTTTTATATATTTTGACTCTGCATCAAAAGCTGAAAATATGTAGTCTCGAAGTCATTTCGAGAAATTGACGTTTTAAGTTTCTGTTTCCAAATTCAAACGGATGTATCTTCGCCAATAATTGTCAGAAGTTAGAATTTCTTTCAACATTATGAAGCCCTTTTTATATATTTTGACTCTGCATCAAAAGCTGAAAATATGTAGTCTCGAAGTCATTTCGAGAAATTGACGTTTTAAGTTTCTGTTTCCAAATTCAAACGGATGTATCTTCGCCAATAATTGTCAGAAGTTAGAATTTCTTTCAACATTATGAAGCCCTTTTTATATATTTTGACTCTGCATCAAAAGCTGAAAATATGTAGTCTCGAAGTCATTTCGAGAAATTGACGTTTTAAGTTTCTGTTTCCAAATTCAAACGGATGTATCTTCGCCAATAATTGTCAGAAGTTAGAATTTCTTTCAACATTATGAAGCCCTTTTTTATATATTTTGACTCTGCATCAAAAGCTGAAAATATGTAGTCTCGAAGTCATTTCGAGAAATTGACGTTTTAAGTTTCTGTTTCCAAATTCAAACGGATGTATCTTCGCCAATAATTGTCAGAAGTTAGAATTTCTTTCAACATTATGAAGCCCTTTTTATATATTTTGACTCTGCATCAAAAGCTGAAAATATGTAGTCTCGGAAGTCATTTCGAGAAATTGACGTTTTAAGTTTCTGTTTCCAAATTCAAACGGATGTATCTTCGCCAATAATTGTCAGAAGTTAGAATTTCTTTCAACATTATGAAGCCCTTTTTATATATTTTGACTCTGCATCAAAAGCTGAAAATATGTAGTCTCGAAGTCATTTCGAGAAATTGACGTTTTAAGTTTCTGTTTCCAAATTCAAACGGATGTATCTTCGCCAATAATTGTCAGAAGTTAGAATTTCTTTCAACATTATGAAGCCCTTTTTATATATTTTGATTCTGCATCAAAAGCTGAAAATATGTAGTCTCGAAGTCATTTCGAGAAAATTGACGTCTTACGTTTCTGTTTCCAAATTCAAACGGATGTATGTTCGCCAATAATTGTCAGAAGTTAGAATTTCTTTCAACATTATGAAGCCCTTTTTATATATTTTGACATCTGCATCAAAAGCTGAAAATATGTAGTCTCGAAGTCATTTTCGAGAAATTGACGTTTTAAGTTTCCGTTTCCAAATACAAACGGATGTATCTTCGCCAATAATTGTCAGAAGTTAGAATTTCTTTCAACATTATGAAGCCCTTTTTATATATTTTGATTCTGCATCAAAAGCTGAAAAATATGTAGTCTCGAAGTCGTTTCGAGAAATTGACGTTTTAAGTTTCTGTTTCCAAATTCAAACGGATGTATCTTTCGCCAATAATTGTCAGAAGTTAGAATTTCTTTCAACATTTATGCAGCACTTTTTATATATTTTGATTCTGCATCAAAAGCTGAAAATATGTAGTCGCGAAGTCATTTCGAGAAATTGACGTTTTAAGTTTCTGTTTCCAAATTCAAACGGATGTATCTTCGCCAATAATTGTCAGAAGTTAGAATTTCTTTCAACATTATGAAGCCCTTTTTATATATTTTGACTCTGCATCAAAAGCTGAAAATATGTAGTCTTGAAGTCATTTCGAGAAATTGACGTTTTAAGTTTCTGTTTCCAAATTCAAACGGATGTATCTTCGCCAATAATTGTCAGAAGTTAGAATTTCTTTCAACATTATGAAGCCCTTTTTATATATTTTGACTCTGCATCAAAAGCTGAAAATATGTAGTCTCGAAGTCATTTCGAGAAATTGACGTTTTAAGTTTCTGTTTCCAAATTCAAACGGATGTATCTTCGCCAATAATTGTCAGAAGTTAGAATTTCTTTCAACATTATGAAGCCCCTTTTATATATTTTGACTCTTGCATCAAAAGCTGAAAATATGTAGTCTCGAAGTCATTTCGAGAAATTGACGTTTTAAGTTTCTGTTTCCAAATTCAAACGGATGTATCTTCGCCAATAATTGTCAGAAGTTAGAATTTCTTTCAACATTATGAAGCCCTTTTTATATTTTGATTCTGCATCAAAAGCTGAAAATATGTAGTCTCGAAGTCATTTCGAGAAATTGACGTTTTAAGTTTCTGGTTCCCAAATTCAAACGGATGTATCTTCGCCAATAATTGTCGGAAGTTAGAATTCTTTTCAACATTATGAAGCCCTTTTTATATATTTTGACCCTGCATCAAAAGCTGAAAATATGTAGTCTCGAAGTCATTTCGAGAAATTGACGTTTTAAGTTTCTGTTTCCAAATTCAAACGGATGTATCTTCGCCAATAATTGTCAGAAGTTAGAATTTCTTTCAACATTATGAAGCCCTTTTTATATATTTTGATTCTGCATCAAAAGCTGAAAATATGTAGTCTCGAAGTCATTTCGAGAAATTGACGTTTTAAGTTTCTGTTTCCAAATTCAAACGGATGTATCTTCGCCAATAATTGTCAGAAGTTAGAATTTCTTTCAACATTATGAACCCTTTTTTTTTTTTTTTGATTCTGCATCAAAAGCTGAAAATATGTAGTCTCAAAGTCATTTCGAGAAATTGACGTTTTAAGTTTCTGTTTCCAAATTCAAATGGATGTATCTTCGCCAATAATTGTCAGAAGTTAGAATTTCTTTCAACATTATGAAGCCCTTTTTATATATTTTGACTCTGCATCAAAAACTGAAAATATGTAGTCTCGAAGTCATTTCGAGAAATTGACGTTTTATGATTCTGTTTCCAAATTCAAACGGATGTATCTTCGCCAATAATTGTCAGAAAATAGAATTTCTTTCAACATTATGAAGCCCTTTTTATATATTTTGATTCTGCATCAAAAGCTGAAAATATGTAGTCTCGAAGTCATTTCGAGAAATTGACGTTTTAAGTTTCGGTTTCCAAATTCAAACGGATGTATCTTCGCCAATAATTGTCAGAAGTTAGAATTTCTTTCAACATTATGAAGCCCTTTTTATATATTTTGACTCTGCATCAAAAGCTGAAAATATGTAGTCTCGAAGTCATTTCGAGAAATTGACGTTTTAAGTTTCTGTTTCCAAATTCAAACGGATGTATCTTCGCCAATAATTGTCAGAAGTTAGAATTTCTTTCAACATTATGAAGCCCTTTTTATATATTTTGACTCTGCATCAAAAGCTGAAAATATGTAGTCTCGAAGTCATTTCGAGAAATTGACGTTTTAAGTTTCTGTTTCCAAATTCAAACGGATGTATCTTCGCCAATAATTGTCAGAAGTTAGAATTTCTTTCAACATTATGAAGCCTTTTATATATATTTTGACTCTGCATCAAAAGCTGAAAATATGTAGTCTCGAAGTCATTTCGAGAAATTGACGTTTTAAGTTTCTGTTTCCAAATTCAAACGGATGTATCTTCGCCAATAATTGTCAGAAGTTAGAATTTCTTTCAACATTATGAAGCCCTTTTTATATATTTTGATTCTGCATCAAAAGCTGAAAATATGTAGTCTCGAAGTCATTTCGAGAAATTGACGTTTTAAGTTTCTGTTTCCAAATTCACACGGACGTATCTTCGCCAATAATTGTCAGAAGTTAGAATTTCTTTCAACATTATGAAGCCCTTTTTTATATATTTTGACTCTGCATCAAAAGCTGAAAATATGTAGTCTCGAAGTCATTTCTGAGAAATTGACGTTTTAAGTTTCTGTTTCCAAATTCAAACGGATGTATCTTCGCCAATAATTGTCAGAAGTTAGAATTTCTTTCAACATTATGAAGCCCTTTTTATATATTTTGACTATGCATCAAAAGCTGAAAAATATGTAGTCTCGAAGTCATTTCGAGAAATTGACGTTTTAAGTTTCTGTTTCCAAATTCAAACGGATGTATCTTCGCCAATAATTGTCAGAAGTTAGAATTTCTTTCAACATTATGAAGCCCTTTTTATATATTTTGATTCTGCATCAAAAGCTGAAAATATGTAGTCTCGAAGTCATTTCGAGAAATTGACGTTTTAAGTTTCTGTTTCCAAATTCAAACGGATGTATCTTCGCCAATAATTGTCAGAAGTTAGAATTTCTTTCAACATTATGAAGCCCTTTTTATATATTTTGATTCTGCATCAAAAGCTGAAAATATGTAGTCTCGAAGTCATTTCGAGAAATTGACGTTTTAAGTTTCTGTTTCCAAATTCAAACGGATGTATCTTCGCCAATAATTGTCAGAAGTTAGAATTTCTTTCAACATTATGAAGCCCTTTTTATATATTTTGATTCTGCATCAAAAGCTGAAAATATGTAGTCTCGAAGTCATTTCGAGAAATTGACGTTTTAAGTTTCTGTTTCCAAATTCAAACGGATGTATCTTCGCCAATAATTGTCAGAAGTTAGAATTTCTTTTCAACATTATGAAGCCCTTTTTATATATTTTGATTCTGCATCAAAAGCTGAAAATATGTAGTCTCGAAGTCATTTCGAGAAATTGACGTTTTAAGTTTCTGTTTCCAAATTCAAACGGATGTATCTTCGCCAATAATTGTCAGAAGTTAGAATTTCTTTCAACATTATGAAGCCCTTTTTATATATTTTGACTCTGCATCAAAAGCTGAAAATATGTAGTCGCGAAGTCATTTCGAGAAATTGACGTTTTAAGTTTCTGTTTCCAAATTCAAACGGATGTATCTTCGCCAATAATTGTCAGAAGTTAGAATTTCTTTCAACATTATGAAGCCCTTTTTATATATTTTGACTCTGCATCAAAAGCTGAAAATATGTAGTCTCGAAGTCATTTCGAGAAATTGACGTTTTAAGTTTCTGTTTCCAAATTCAAACGGATGTATCTTCGCCAATAATTGTCAGAAGTTAGAATTTCTTTCAACATTATGAAGCCCTTTTTATATATTTTGACCCTGCATCAAAAGCTGAAAATATGTAGTCTCGAAGTCATTTCGAGAAATTGACGTTTTAAGTTTCTGTTTCCAAATTCAAACGGATGTATCTTCGCCAATAATTGTCAGAAGTTAGAATTTCTTTCAACATTATGAAGCCCTTTTTATATATTTTGACTCTGCATCAAAAGCTGAAAATATGTAGTCTCGAAGTCATTTCGAGAAATTGACGTTTTAAGTTTCTGTTTCCAAATTCAAACGGATGTATCTTCGCCAATAATTGTCAGAAGTTAGAATTTCTTTCAACATTATGAAGCCCTTTTTATATATTTTGACTCTGCATCAAAAGCTGAAAATATGTAGTCTCGAAGTCATTTCTGAGAAATTGACGTTTTAAGTTTCTGTTTCCAAATTCAATGGATGTATCTTCGCCAATAATTGTCAGAAGTTAGAATTTCTTTCAACATTATGAAGCCCTTTTTATATATTTTGACTCTGCATCAAAAGCTGAAAATATGTAGTCTCGAAGTCATTTCGAGAAATTGACGTTTTAAGTTTCTGTTTCCAAATTCAAACGGATGTATCTTCGCCAATAATTGTCAGAAGTTAGAATTTCTTTCAACATTATGAAGCCCTTTTTATATATTTTGGATTCTGCATCAAAAGCTGAAAATATGTAGTCTCGAAGTCATTTCGAGAAATTGACGTTTTAAGTTTCTGTTTCCAAATTCAAACGGATGTATCTTCGCCAATAATTGTCAGAAGTTAGAATTTCTTTCAACATTATGAAGCCCTTTTTATATATTTTGACTCTGCATCAAAAGCTGAAAATATGTAGTCTCGAAGTCATTTCGAGAAATTGACGTTTTAAGTTTCGGTTTCCAAATTCAAACGGATGTATCTTCGCCAATAATTGTCAGAAGTTAGAATTTCTTTCAACATTATGAAGCCCTTTTATATATTTTGACTATGCATCAAAAGCTGAAAATATGTAGTCTCGAAGTCATTTCGAGAAATTGACGTTTTAAGTTTCTGTTTCCAAATTCAAACGGATGTATCTTCGCCAATAATTGTCAGAAGTCAGAATTTCTTTCAACATTATGAAGCCCTTTTTATATATTTTGACTCTGCATCAAAAGCTGAAAATATGTAGTCTCGAAGTCATTTCGAGAAATTGACGTTTTAAGTTTCTGTTTCCAAATTCAAACGGATGTATCTTCGCCAATAATTGTCAGAAGTTAGAATTTCTTTCAACATTATGAAGCCCTTTTTATATATTTTGATTCTGCATCAAAAGCTGAAAATATGTAGTCTCGAAGTCATTTCGAGAAATTGACGTTTTAAGTTTCTGTTTCCAAATTCAAACGGATGTATCTTCGCCAATAATTGTCAGAAGTTAGAATTTCTTTCAACATTATGAAGCCCTTTTTATATATTTTGATTCTGCATCAAAAGCTGAAAATATGTAGTCTCGAAGTCATTTCGAGAAATTGACGTTTTAAGTCTCTGTTTCCAAATTCAAACGGATGTATCTTCGCCAATAATTGTCAGAAGTTAGAATTTCTTTCAACATTATGAAGCCCTTTTTATATATTTTGACTCTGCATCAAAAGCTGAAAATATGTAGTCTCGAAGTCATTTCGAGAAATTGACGTTTTAAGTTTCGGTTTCCAAATTCAAACGGATGTATCTTCGCCAATAATTGTCAGAAGTTAGAATTTCTTTCAACATTATGAAGCCCTTTTTATATATTTTGATTCTGCATCAAAAGCTGAAAATATGTAGTCTCGAAGTCATTTCGAGAAATTGACGTTTTAAGTTTCTTTTCCCAAATTCAAACGGATGTATCTTCGCCAATAATTGTCAGAAGTTAGAATTTCTTTCAACATTATGAAGCCCTTTTTATATATTTTGACTCTGCATCAAAAGCTGAAAATATGTAGTCTCGAAGTCATTTCGAGAAATTGACGTTTTAAGTTTCGGTTTCCAAATTCAAACGGATGTATCTTCGCCAATAATTGTCAGAAGTTAGAATTTCTTTCAACATTATGAAGCCCTTTTTATATATTTTGATTCTGCATCAAAAGCTGAAAATATGTAGTCTTGAAGTCATTTCGAGAAATCGACGTTTTAAGTTTCTGTTTCCAAATTCAAACGGATGTATCTTCGCCAATAATTGTCAGAAGTTAGAATTTCTTTCAACATTATGAAGCCCTTTTTATATATTTTGACTCTGCATCAAAAGCTGAAAATATGTAGTCTCGAAGTCATTTCGAGATATTGGCGGTTTAAGTTTCTTTTCCCAAATTCAAACGGATGTATCTTCGCCAATAATTGTCAGAAGTCAGAATTTCTTTCAACATTATGAAGCCCTTTTTTATATATTTTGATTCTGCATCAAAAGCTGAAAATATGTAGTCTCGAAGTCATTTCGAGAAATTGACGTTTTAAGTTTCTTTTCCCAAATTCAAACGGATGTATCTTCGCCAATAATTTTCAGAAGTCAGAATTTCTTTCAACATTATGAAGCCCTTTTTATATATTTTGACTCTGCATCAAAAGCTGAAAATATGTAGTCTCGAAGTCATTTCGAGAAATTGACGTTTTAAGTTTCGGTTTCCAAATTCAAACGGATGTATCTTCGCCAATAATTGTCAGAAGTTAGAATTTCTTTCAACATTATGAAGCCCTTTTTATATATTTTGACTCTGCATCAAAAAGCTGAAAATATGTAGTCTCGAAGTCATTTCGAGAAATTGACGTTTTAAGTTTCGGTTTCCAAATTCAACCGGATGTATCTTCGCCAATAATTGTCAGCAGTTAGAATTTCTTTCAACATTATGAAGCCCTTTTTATATATTTTGACTCTGCATCAAAAGCTGAAAATATGTAGTCGCGAAGTCATTTCGAGAAATTGACGTTTTAAGTTTCGGTTTCCAAATTCAACCGGATGTATCTTCGCCAATAATTGTCAGCAGTTAGAATTTCTTTCAACATTATGAAGCCCTTTTTATATATTTTGATTCTGCATCAAAAGCTGAAAATATGTAGTCTTGAAGTCATTTCGAGAAATTGACGTTTTAAGTTTCTGTTTCCAAATTCAAACGGATGTATCTTCGCCAATAATTGTCAGAAGTCAGAATTTCTTTCAACATTATGAAGCCTTTTTTATATATTTTGACTCTGCATCAAAAGCTGAAAATATGTAGTCTCGAAGTCATTTCGAGAAATTGACGTTTTAAGTTTCTGTTTCCAAATTCAAACGGATGTATCTTCGCCAATAATTGTCAGAAGTTAGAATTTCTTTCAACATTATGAAGCCCTTTTATATATTTTGACCCTGCATCAAAAGCTGAAAATATGTAGTCGCGAAGTCATTTCGAGAAATTGACGTTTTAAGTTTCTGTTTCCAAATTCAAACGGATGTATCTTCGTCAATAATTATCAGAAGTTAGCATTTCTTTCAACATTATGAAGCCCTTTTTTATATATTTTGATTCTGCATCAAAAGCTGAAAATATGTAGTCTCGAAGTCATTTCGAGAAATTGACGTTTTAAGTCTCTGTTTCCAAATTCAAACGGATGTATCTTCGCCAATAATTGTCAGAAGTTAGAATTTCTTTCAACATTATGAAGCCCTTTTTTATATATTTTGACTCTGCATCAAAAGCTGAAAATATGTAGTCTCGAAGTCATTTCGAGAAATTGACGTTTTAAGTTTCTTTTCCCAAATTCAAACGGATGTATCTTCGCCAATAATTGTCAGAAGTCAGAATTTCTTTCAACATTATGAAGCCCTTTTTATATATTTTGACTCTGCATCAAAAGCTGAAAATATGTGGTCGGGAAGTCATTTCGAGAAATTGACGTTTTAAGTTTCGGTTTCCAAATTCAACCGGATGTATCTTCGCCAATAATTGTCAGAAGTTAGAATTACTTTCAACATTATGAAGCCCTTTTTATATATTTTGACTCTGCTTCAAAAGCTGAAAATATGTGGTCGCGAAGTCATTTCGAGAAATTGACGTTTTAAGTTTCGGTTTCCAAATTCAACCGGATGTATCTTCGCCAATAATTGTCATCAGTTAGAATTTCTTTCAACATTATGAAGCCCGTTTTTTATATATTTTGATTCTGCATCAAAAGCTGAAAATATGTAGTCTCGAAGTCATTTCGAGAAATTGACGTTTTAAGTTTCTGTTTCCAAATTCAAACAGATGTATCTTCGTCAATAATTGTCAGAAGTTATAATTTCTTTCAACATTATGAACCTTATTTACCAAAATATGTAGTCTCAAAGTCATTTCGAGATATTGGCGGCTTAAGTTTCTTTTCCCAAATTCAAGCGGATGTATCTTCGCCAATAATTGTCAGAAGTTAGAATTTCTTTCAACATTATGAAGCCCTTTATATATTTTGATTCTGCATCAGAAACTGAAAATATGTAGTCTCGAAGTCATTTCGAGAAATTGACGTTTTAAGTTTCTGTTTCCAAATTCAACCGGATGTATCTTCGCCAATAATTGTCAGCAGTTAGAATTTCTTTCAACATTATGAAGCCCTTTTTATATATTTTGATTCTGCATCAAAAGCTGAAAATATGTAGTCTTGAAGTCATTTCGAGAAATTGACGTTTTAAGTTTCTGTTTCCAAATTCAAACGGATGTATCTTCGCCAATAATTGTCAGAAGTTAGAATTTCTTTCAACATTATGAAGCCCTTTTTATATATTTTGACCCTGCATCGAAAGCTGAAAATATGTAGTCTCGAAGTCATTTCGAGAAATTGACGTTTTAAGTTTCTTTTCCCAAATTCAAACGGATGTATCTTCGCCAATAATTGTCAGAAGTTATAATTTCTTTCAACATTATGAAATATGTAGTCTCAAAGTCATTTCGAGATATTGGCGGCTTAAGTTTCTTTTCCCAAATTCAAGCGGATGTATCTTCGCCAATAATTGTCAGAAGTTAGAATTTCTTTCAACATTATGAAGCCCTTTTTTATATATTTTGATTCTGCATCAGAAACTGAAAATATGTAGTCTCGAAGTCATTTCGAGAAATTGACGTTTTAAGTTTCTGTTTCCAAATTCAAACGGATGTATCTTCGCCAATAATTGTCAGAAGTTAGAATTTCTTTCAACATTATGAAGCCCTTTTTATATATTTTGACCCTGCATCAAAAGCTGAAAATATGTAGTCTCGAAGTCATTTCGAGAAATTGACGTTTTAAGTTTCGGTTTCCAAATTCAAACGGATGTATCTTCGCCAATAATTGTCAGAAGTTAGAATTTCTTTCAACATTATGAAGCCCTTTTTATATATTTTGACTATGCATCAAAAGCTGAAAATATGTAGTCTCGAAGTCATTTCGAGAAATTGACGTTTTAAGTTTCTGTTTCCAAATTCAAACGGATGTATCTTCGCCAATAATTGTCAGAAGTCAGAATTTCTTTCAACATTATGAAGCCCTTTTTATATATTTTGACTCTGCATCAAAAGCTGAAAATATGTAGTCTCGAAGTCATTTCGAGAAATTGACGTTTTAAGTTTCTGTTTCCAAATTCAAACAGATGTATCTTCGTCAATAATTGTCAGAAGTTAGAATTTCTTTCAACATTATGAAGCCCTTTTTTATATATTTTCATTCTGCATCAAAAGCTGAAAATATGTAGTCTCGAAGTCATTTCGAGAAATCGACGTTTTAAGTCTCTGTTTCCAAATTCAAATGGATGTATCTTCGCCAATAATTGTCAGAAGTTAGAATTTCTTTCAACATTATGAAGCCCTTTTTATATATTTTGATTCTGCATCAAAAGCTGAAAATATGTAGTCTCGAAGTCATTTCGAGAAATTGACGTTTTAAGTTTCTGTTTCCAAATTCAAACGGATGTATCTTCGCCAATAATTGTCAGAAGTCAGAATTTCTTTCAACATTATGAAGCCCTTTTTATATATTTTGACTCTGCATCAAAAGCTGAAAATATGTAGTCTCGAAGTCATTTCGAGAAATTGACGTTTTAAGTTTCTGTTTCCAAATTCAAACAGATGTATCTTCGTCAATAATTGTCAGAAGTTAGAATTTCTTTCAACATTATGAAGCCCTTTTTATATATTTTCATTCTGCATCAAAAGCTGAAAATATGTAGTCTCGAAGTCATTTCGAGAAATCGACGTTTTAAGTCTCTGTTTCCAAATTCAAATGGATGTATCTTCGCCAATAATTGTCAGAAGTTAGAATTTCTTTCAACATTATGAAGCCCTTTTTATATATTTTGATTCTGCATCAAAAGCTGAAAATATGTAGTCTCGAAGTCATTTCGAGAAATTGACGTTTTAAGTTTCTGTTTCCAAATTCAAACAGATGTATCTTCGTCAATAATTGTCAGAAGTTAGAATTTCTTTCAACATTATGAAGCCCTTTTTATATATTTTGATTCTGCATCAAAAGCTGAAAATATGTAGTCTCGAAGTCATTTCGAGAAATCGACGTTTTAAGTTTCTGTTTCCAAATTCAAACGGATGTATCTTCGCCAATAATTGTCAGAAGTCAGAATTTCTTTCAACATTATGAACCCCTTTTTATATATTTTGATTCTGCATCAAAAGCTGAAAATATGTAGTCTCGAAGTCATTTCGAGAAATCGACGTTTTAAGTTTCTGTTTCCAAATTCAAACGGATGTATCTTCGCCAATAATTGTCAGAAGTCAGAATTTCTTTCAACATTATGAAGCCCTTTTTTATATATTTTGATTCTGCATCAAAAGCTGAAAATATGTAGTCTCGAAGTCATTTCGAGAAATTGACGTTTTAAGTTTCTGTTTCCAAATTCAAACGGAACTATCTTCGCCAATAATTGTCAGCAGTTAGAATTTCTTTCAACATTATGAAGCCCTTTTTATATATTTTGACTCTGCTTCAAAAGCTGAAAATATGTGGTCGCGAATTCATTTCGAGAAATTGACGTTGTAAGTTTCTGTTTCCAAATTCAAACGGATGTATCTTGGCCAATAATTGTCAGAAGTTAGAATTTCTTTCAACATTATGAAGCCCTTTTTTATATATTTTGATTCTGCATCAAAAGCTGAAAATATGTAGTCTCGAAGTCATTTCGAGAAATTGACGTTTTAAGTTTCTGTTTCCAAATTCAAACGGATGTATCTTCGCCAATAATTGTCAGAAGTTAGAATTTCTTTCAACATTATGAAGCCCTTTTTATATATTTTGACCCTGCATCAAACGCTGAAAATATGTAGTCTCGAAGTCATTTCGAGAAATTGACGTTTTAAGTTTCTGTTTCCAAATTCAAACGGAAGTATCTTCGCCAATAATTGTCAGAAGTTAGAATTTCTTTCAACACTATGAAGCCCTTTTTATATATTTTGACTATGCATCAAAAGCTGAAAATATGTAGTCTCGAAGTCATTTCGAGAAATTGACGTTTTAAGTTTCTGTTTCCAAATTCAAACGGATGTATCTTCGCCAATAATTGTCAGAAGTTAGAATTTCTTTCAGCATTATGAAGCCCTTTTATATATTTTGACTCTGCATCAAAAGCTGAAAATATGTAGTCTCGAAGTCATTTCGAGAAATTGACGTTTTAAGTTTCTGTTTCCAAATTCAAACGGATGTATCTTCGCCAATAATTGTCAGAAGTTAGAATTTCTTTCAACATTATGAAGCCCTTTTTATATATTTTGATTCTGCATCAAAAAGCTGAAAATATGTAGTCTCGAAGTCATTTCGAGAAATTGACGTTTTAAGTTTCTGTTTCCAAATTCAAACAGATGTATCTTCGCCAATAATTGTCAGAAGTTAGAATTTCTTTCAACATTATAAAGCCCTTTTTATATATTTTGATTCTGCATCAAAAGCTGAAAAATATGTAGTCTCGAAGTCATTTCGAGAAATTGACGTTTTAAGTCTCTGTTTCCAAATTCAAACGGATGTATCTTCGCCAATAATTGTCAGAAGTTAGAATTTCTTTCAACATTATGAAGCCCTTTTTATATATTTTGACTCTGCATCAAAAGCTGAAAATATGTAGTCTCGAAGTCATTTCGAGAAATTGACGTTTTAAGTTTCTGTTTCCAAATTCAACGGATGTATCTTCGCCAATAATTGTCAGAAGTTAGAATTTCTTTCAACATTATGAAGCCCTTTTTATATATTTTGATTCTGCATCAAAAGCTGAAAATATGTAGTCTCGAAGTCATTTCGAGATATTGGCGGTTTAAGTTTCTTTTCCCAAATTCAAACGGATGTATCTTCGCCAATAATTGTCAGAAGTCAGAATTTCTTTCAACATTATGAAGCCCTTTTTATATATTTTGACTCTGCATCAAAAGCTGAAAATATGTAGTCGCGAAGTCATTTCGAGAAATTGACGTTTTAAGTTTCGGTTTCCAAATTCAACCGGATGTATCTTCGCCAATAATTGTCAGCAGTTAGAATTTCTTTCAACATTATGAAGCCCTTTTTATATATTTTGATTCTGCATCAAAAGCTGAAAATATGTAGTCGTGAAGTCATTTCGAGAAATCGACGTTTTAAGTTTCTGTTTCCAAATTCAAACGGATGTATCTTCGCCAATAATTGTCAGAAGTTAGAATTTCTTTCAACATTATGAAGCCCTTTTTATATATTTTGATTCTGCATCAAAAGCTGAAAATATGTAGTCTCGAAGTCATTTCGAGAAATTGACGTTTTAAGTTTCTGTTTCCAAATTCAAACGGATGTATCTTCGCCAATAATTGTCAGAAGTTAGAATTTCTTTCAACATTATGAAGCCCTTTTTATATATTTTGATTCTGCATCAAAAGCTGAAAATATGTAGTCTCGAAGTCATTTCGAGATATTGGCGGTTTAAGTTTCTTTTCCCAAATTCAAACGGATGTATCTTCGCCAATAATTGTCAGAAGTTAGAATTTCTTTCAACATTATGAACCCCTTTTTATATATTTTGATTCTGCATCAAAAGCTGAAAATATGTAGTCTCGAAGTCATTTCGAGAAATTGACGTTTTAAGTTTCTGTTTCCAAATTCAAACGGATGTATCTTCGCCAATAATTGTCAGAAGTTAGAATTTCTTTCAACATTATGAAGCCCTTTTTATATATTTTGACTCTGCATCAAAAGCTGAAAATATGTAGTCTCGAAGTCATTTCGAGAAATTGACGTTTTAAGTTTCTGTTTCCAAATTCAAACGGAAGTATCTTCGCCAATAATTGTCAGAAGTTAGAATTTCTTTCAACACTATGAAGCCCTTTTTATATATTTTGACTATGCATCAAAAGCTGAAAATATGTAGTCTCGAAGAAATTTCGAGAAATTGACGTTTTAAGTTTCTGTTTCCAAATTCAAACGGATGTATCTTCGCCAATAATTGTCAGAAGTCAGAATTTCTTTCAGCATTATGAAGCCCTTTTTATATATTTTGACTCTGCATCAAAAGCTGAAAATATGTAGTCTCGAAGTCATTTCGAGAAATTGACGTTTTAAGTTTCTGTTTCCAAATTCAAATGGATGTATCTTCGCCAATAATTGTCAGAAGTTAGAATTTCTTTCAACATTATGAAGCCCTTTTTTAATATTTTGATTCTGCATCAAAAGCTGAAAATATGTAGTCTCGAAGTCATTTCGAGAAATTGACGTTTTAAGTTTCTGTTTCCAAATTCAAACAGATGTATCTTCGTCAATAATTGTCAGAAGTTAGAATTTCTTTCAACATTATGAAGCCCTTTTTATATATTTTGATTCTGCATCAAAAGCTGAAAATATGTAGTCTCGAAGTCATTTCGAGAAATTGACGTTTTAAGTCTCTGTTTCCAAATTCAAACGGATGTATCTTCGCCAATAATTGTCAGAAGTTAGAATTTCTTTCAACATTATGAAGCCCTTTTTATATATTTTGACTCTGCTTCAAAAGCTGAAAATATGTAGTCTCGAAGTCATTTCGAGAAATTGACGTTTTAAGTTTCGGTTTCCAAATTCAAACGGATGTATCTTCGCCAATAATTGTCAGAAGTTAGAATTTCTTTCAACATTATGAAGCCCTTTTTATATATTTTGATTCTGCATCAAAAGCTGAAAATATGTAGTCTCGAAGTCATTTCGAGATATTGGCGGTTTAAGTTTCTTTTCCCAAATTCAAACGGATGTATCTTCGCCAATAATTGTCAGAAGTCAGAATTTCTTTCAACATTATGAAGCCCTTTTTATATATTTTGACTCTGCATCAAAAGCTGAAAATATGTAGTCGCGAAGTCATTTCGAGAAATTGACGTTTTAAGTTTCGGTTTCCAATTTCAAACGGATGTATCTTCGCCAATAATTGTCAGAAGTTAGAATTTCTTTCAACATTATGAAGCCCTTTTTATATATTTTGACTCTGCATCAAAAGCTGAAAATATGTAGTCTTGAAGTCATTTCGAGAAATCGACGTTTTAAGTTTCTGTTTCCAAATTCAAACGGATGTATCTTCGCCAATAATTGTCAGAAGTTAGAATTTCTTTCAACATTATGAAGCCCTTTTTATATATTTTGATTCTGCATCAAAAGCTGAAAATATGTAGTCTCGAAGTCATTTCGAGAAATTGACGTTTTAAGTTTCTGTTTCCAAATTCAAACGGATGTATCTTCGCCAATAATTGTCAGAAGTTAGAATTTCTTTCAACATTATGAAGCCCTTTTTATATATTTTGATTCTGCATCAAAAGCTGAAAATATGTAGTCTCGAAGTCATTTCGAGATATTGGCGGTTTAAGTTTCTTTTCCCAAATTCAAACGGATGTATCTTCGCCAATAATTGTCAGAAGTCAGAATTTCTTTCAACATTATGAAGCCCTTTTTATATATTTTGATCTGCATCAAAAGCTGAAAATATGTGGTCGGGAAGTCATTTCGAGAAATTGACGTTTTAAGTTTCGGTTTCCAAATTCAACCGGATGTATCTTCGCCAATAATTGTCAGAAGTTAGAATTACTTTCAACATTATGAAGCCCTTTTTATATATTTTGACTCTGCTTCAAAAGCTGAAAATATGTGGTCGCCGACGTTACTTCGAGAAATTGACGTTTTAAGTCTCGGCCTCCAAATTCAACCGGATGTATCTTCGCCAATAATTGTCATCAGTTAGAATTTCTTTCAACATTATGAAGCCCTTTTTATATATTTTGACTCTGCTTCAAAAGCTGAAAATATGTGGTCGCGAAGTCATTTCGAGAAATTGACGTTTTAAGTTTCGGTTTCCAAATTCAACCGGATGTATCTTCGCCAATAATTGTCAGCAGTTAGAATTTCTTTCAACATTATGAAGCCCTTTTTATATATTTTGATTCTGCATCAAAAGCTGAAAATATGTAGTCTTGATGTCATTTCGAGAAATTGACGTTTTAAGTTTCTGTTTCCAAATTCAAACGGATGTATCTTCGCCAATAATTGTCAGAAGTTAGAATTTCTTTCAACATTATGAAGCCTTTTTTATATATTTTGATTCTGCATCAAAAGCTGAAAATATGTAGTCTCGAAGTCATTTCGAGAAATCGACGTTTTAAGTTTCTGTTTCCAAATTCAAACGGATGTATCTTTCGCCAATAATTGTCAGAAGTTAGAATTTTTCTTTCAACATTATGAAGCCATTTTTATATATTTTGACTCTGCATCAAAAGCTGAAAATATGTAGTCGCGAAGTCATTTCGAGAAATTGACGTTTTAAGTTTCTGTTTCCAAATTCAAACGGATGTATCTTCGCCCAATAATTGTGAGAAGTTAGAATTTCTTTCAACATTTATGAAGCCCTTTTTATATATTTTGAATCTGCATCAAAAGCTGCAGAATATGTAGTCTCGAAGTCATTTCGAGAAATGGAAGTTGAAAGTCTCAGTTTCCACATTCAAACGGATGTATCTTCGACAATAATTGTCAGAAGTTAGAATTTCTTTCAGCATTATGAAGCCCTTTTTATATATTTTGACTCTGCATCAAAAGCTGAAAATATGTAGTCTCGAAGTCATTTCGAGAAATTGACGTTTTAAGTTTCTGTTTCCAAATTCAAACAGATGTATCTTCGCCAATAATTGTCAGAAGTTAGAATTTCTTTCAACATTATGAAGCCCTTTTTATATATTTTGATTCTGCATCAAAAGCTGAAAATATGTAGTCTCGAAGTCATTTCGAGAAATTGACGTTTTAAGTCTCTGTTTCCAAATTCAAACGGATGTATCTTCGCCAATAATTGTCAGAAGTTAGAATTTCTTTCAACATTATGAAGCCCTTTTTATATATTTTGATTCTGCATCAAAAGCTGAAAATATGTAGTCTCGAAGTCATTTCGAGATATTGGCGGTTTAAGTTTCTTTTCCCAAATTCAAACGGATGTATCTTCGCCAATAATTGTCAGAAGTCAGAATTTCTTTCAACATTATGAAGCCCTTTTTATATATTTTGACTCTGCATCAAAAGCTGAAAATATGTGGTCGGGAAGTCATTTCGAGAAATTGACGTTTTAAGTTTCGGTTTCCAAATTCAACCGGATGTATCTTCGCCAATAATTGTCAGAAGTTAGAATTACTTTCAACATTATGAAGCCCTTTTTATATATTTTGACTCTGCATCAAAAGCTGAAAATATGTAGTCTCGAAGTTATTTCGAGAAATTGACGTTTTAAGTTTCGGTTTCCAAATTCAACCGGATGTATCTTCGCCAATAATTGTCATCAGTTAGAATTTCTTTCAACATTATGAAGCCCGTTTTATATATTTTGACTCTGCTTCAAAAGCTGAAAATATGTGGTCGCGAAGTCATTTCGAGAAATTGACGTTTTAAGTTTCGGTTTCCAAATTCAACCGGATGTATCTTCGCCAATAATTGTCAGCAGTTAGAATTTCTTTCAACATTATGAAGCCCTTTTTATATATTTTGATTCTGCATCAAAAGCTGAAAATATGTAGTCTTGAAGTCATTTCGAGAAATTGACGTTTTAAGTTTCTGTTTCCAAATTCAAACGGATGTATCTTCGCCAATAATTGTCAGAAGTTAGAATTTCTTTCAACATTATGAAGCCCTTTTTATATATTTTGATTCTGCATCAAAAGCTGAAAATATGTAGTCTCGAAGTCATTTCGAGAAATTGACGTTTTAAGTTTCTGTTTCCAAATTCAAACGGATGTATCTTCGCCAATAATTGTCAGAAGTTAGAATTTCTTTCAACATTATGAAGCCCTTTTTATATATTTTGACCCTGCATCAAAAGCTGAAAATATGTAGTCGCGAAGTCATTTCGAGAAATTGACGTTTTAAGTTTCGGTTTCCAAATTCAAACGGATGTATCTTCGCCAATAATTGTCAGAAGTTAGAATTTCTTTCAACATTATGAAGCCCTTTTTATATATTTTGATTCTGCATCAAAAGCTGAAAATATGTAGTCTCGAAGTCATTTCGAGATATTGGCGGTTTAAGTTTCTTTTCCCAAACTCAAACGGATGTATCTTCGCCAATAATTGTCAGAAGTCAGAATTTCTTTCAACATTATGAAGCCATTTTTATATATTTTGACTCTGCATCAAAAGCTGAAAATATGTAGTCGCGAAGTCATTTCGAGAAATTGACGTTTTAAGTTTCGGTTTCCAAATTCAACCGGATGTATCTTCGCCAATAATTGTCAGCAGTTAGAATTTCTTTCAACATTATGAAGCCCTTTTTATATATTTTGATTCTGCATCAAAAGCTGAAAATATGTAGTCTTGAAGTCATTTCGAGAAATTTACGTTTTAAGTTTCTGTTTCCAAATTCAAACGGATGTATCTTCGCCAATAATTGTCAGAAGTTAGAATTTCTTTCAACATTATGAAGCCCTTTTTACATATTTTGATTCTGCATCAAAAGCTGAAAATATGTAGTCTCGAAGTCATTTCGAGAAATTGACGTTTTAATTTTCTGTTTCCAAATTCAAACGGATGTATCTTCGCCAATAATTGTCAGCAGTTAGAATTTCTTTCAACATTATGAAGCCCTTTTTATATATTTTGACTCTGCATCAAAAGCTGAAAATATGTAGTCTTGAAGCCATTTCGAGAAATTGACGTTTTAAGGTTCTGTTTCCAAATTCAAACGGATGTATCTTCGCCAATAATTGTCAGAAGTTAGAATTTCTTTCAACATTATGAAGCCTTTTTATATATTTTGACTCTGCTTCAAAAGCTGAAAATATGTAGTCTCGAAGTCATTTCGAGAAATTGACGTTTTAAGTTTCTGTTTCCAAATTCAAACGGATGTATCTTCGCCAATAATTGTCAGAAGTTAGAATTTCTTTCAACATTATGAAGCCCTTTTTATATATTTTGATTCTGCATCAAAAGCTGAAAATATGTAGTCGCGAAGTCATTTCGAGAAATTGACGTTTTAAGTTTCTGTTTCTAAATTCAAATGGATGTATCTTCGCCAATAATTGTCAGAAGTCAGAATTTCTTTCAACATTATGAAGCCCTTTCTACATATTTTGACTCTGCATCAAAAGCTGAAAATATGTAGTCTCGAAGTCATTTCGCGAAATTGACGTTTTAAGTTTCTGTTTCCAAATTCAAACGGATGTATCTTCGCCAATAATTGTCAGAAGTTAGAATTTCTTTCAACATTATGAAGCCTTTTTTATAAATTTTGACTGTGCATCAAAAGCTGAAAATATGTAGTCTCGAAGTCATTTCGAGAAATCGACGTTTTAAGTTTCTGTTTCCAAATTCAAACGGATGTATCTTCGCCAATAATTGTCAAAAGTTAGAATTTCTTTCAACATTATGAAGCCCTTTTTTATATATTTTGATTCTGCATCAAAAGCTGAAAATATGTAGTCTCGAAGTCATTTCGAGATATTGGCGGTTTAAGTTTCTTTTCCCAAATTCAAACGGATGTATCTTCGCCAATAATTGTCAGAAGTCAGAATTTCTTTCAACATTATGAAGCCCTTTTTATATATTTTGACTCTGCATCAAAAGCTGAAAATATGTAGTCGCGAAGTCATTTCGAGAAATTGACGTTTTAAGTTTCGGTTTCCAAATTCAACCGGATGTATCTTCGCCAATAATTGTCAGCAGTTAGAATTTCTTTCAACATTATTAAGCCCTTTTTATATATTTTGATTCTGCATCAAAAGCTGAAAATATGTAGTCTTGAAGTCATTTCGAGAAATCGACGTTTTAAGTTTCTGTTTCCAAATTCAAACGGATGTATCTTCGCCAATAATTGTCAGAAGTTAGAATTTCTTTCAACATTATGAAGCCCTTTTTATATATTTTGATTCTGCATCAAAAGCTGAAAATATGTAGTCTCGAAGTCATTTCGAGATATTGGCGGTTTAAGTTTCTTTTCCCAAATTCAAACGGATGTATCTTCGCCAATAATTGTCAGAAGTCAGAATTTCTTTCAACATTATGAAGCCCTTTTTATATATTTTGACTCTGCATCAAAAGCTGAAAATATGTGGTCGGGAAGTCATTTCGAGAAATTGACGTTTTAAGTTTCGGTTTCCAAATTCAACCGGATGTATCTTCGCCAATAATTGTCAGAAGTTAGAATTACTTTCAACATTATGAAGCCCTTTTTATATATTTTGACTCTGCTTCAAAAGCTGAAAATATGTGGTCGCGAAGTTATTTCGAGAAATTGACGTTTTAAGTTTCGGTTTCCAAATTCAACCGGATGTATCTTCGCCAATAATTGTCATCAGTTAGAATTTCTTTCAACATTATGAAGCCCGTTTTATATATTTTGACTCTGCTTCAAAAGCTGAAAATATGTGGTCGCGAAGTCATTTCGAGAAATTGACGTTTTAAGTTTCGGTTTCCAAATTCAACCGGATGTATCTTCGCCAATAATTGTCAGCAGTTAGAATTTCTTTCAACATTATGAAGCCCTTTTTATATATTTTGATTCTGCATCAAAAGCTGAAAATATGTAGTCTTGAAGTCATTTCGAGAAATTGACGTTTTAAGTTTCTGTTTCCAAATTCAAACGGATGTATCTTCGCCAATAATTGTCAGAAGTCAGAATTTCTTTCAACATTATGAAGCCCTTTTTATATATTTTGATTCTGCATCAAAAGCTGAAAATATGTAGTCTCGAAGTCATTTCGAGAAATTGACGTTTTAAGTTTCTGTTTCCAAATTCAAACGGATGTATCTTCGCCAATAATTGTCAGAAGTTAGAATTTCTTTCAACATTATGAAGCCCTTTTTATATATTTTGACCCTGCATCAAAAGCTGAAAATATGTAGTCGCGAAGTCATTTCGAGAAATTGACGTTTTAAGTTTCTGTTTCCAAATTCAAACGGATGTATCTTCGCCAATAATTGTCAGAAGTCAGAATTTCTTTCAGCATTATGAAGCCCTTTTTATATATTTTGACTCTGCATCAAAAGCTGAAAATATGTAGTCTCGAAGTCATTTCGAGAAATTGACGTTTTAAGTTTCTGTTTCCAAATTCAAACAGATGTATCTTCGCCAATAATTGTCAGAAGTTAGAGTTTCTTTCAACATTATGAAGCCCTTTTTATATATTTTGATTCTGCATCAAAAGCTGAAAATATGTAGTCTCGAAGTCATTTCGAGAAATTGACGTTTTAAGTCTCTGTTTCCAAATTCAAACGGATGTATCTTCGCCAATAATTGTCAGAAGTTAGAATTTCTTTCAACATTATGAAGCCCTTTTTTATATATTTTTGACTCTGCATCAAAAGCTGAAAATATGTAGTCGCGAAGTCATTTCGAGAAATTGACGTTTTAAGTTTCGGTTTCCAAATTCAAACGGATGTATCTTCGCCAATAATTGTCAGAAGTTAGAATTTCTTTCAACATTATGAAGCCCTTTTTATATATTTTGATTCTGCATCAAAAGCTGAAAATATGTAGTCTCGAAGTCATTTCGAGATATTGGCGGTTTAAGTTTCTTTTCCCAAATTCAAACGGATGTATCTTCGCCAATAATTGTCAGAAGTCAAAATTTCTTTCAACATTATGAAGCCATTTTTATATATTTTGACTCTGCATCAAAAGCTGAAAATATGTAGTCGCGAAGTCATTTCGAGAAATTGACGTTTTAAGTTTCGGTTTCCAAATTCAACCGGATGTATCTTCGCCAATAATTGTCAGAAGTTAGAATTTCTTTCAACATTATGAAGCCCTTTTTATATATTTTGATTCTGCATCAAAAGCTGAAAATATGTAGTCTTGAAGTCATTTCGAGAAATCGACGATTTAAGTTCCTGTTTCCAAATTCAAACGGATGTATCTTCGCCAATAATTGTCAGAAGTTAGAATTTCTTTCAACATTATGAAGCCCTTTTTACATATTTTGATTCTGCATCAAAAGCTGAAAATATGTAGTCTCGAAGTCATTTCGAGAAATCGACGTTTTAAGTTTCTGTTTCCAAATTCAAACGGATGTATCTTCGCCAATAATTGTCAGAAGTTAGAATTTCTTTCAACATTATGAAGCCCTTTTTATATATTTTGACTCTGCGTCAAAAGCTGAAAATATGTAGAGTCGAAGTCATTTCGAGAAATTGACGTTTTAAGTTTCTGTTTCCAAATTCAAACGGATGTATCTTCGCCAATAATTGTCAGAAGTTAGAATTTCTTTCAACATTATGAAGCCTTTTATATATATTTTGATTCTGCATCAAAAGCTGAAAAGATGTAGTCGCGAAGTCATTTCGAGAAATTGACGTTTTAAGTTTCTGTTTCTAAATTCAAATGGATGTATCTTCGTCAATAATTGTCAGAAGTCAGAATTTCTTTCAACATTATGAAGCCCTTTCTACATATTTTGACTCTGCATCAAAAGCTGAAAATATGTAGTCTCGAAGTCATTTCGCGAAATTGACGTTTTAAGTTTCTGTTTCCAAATTCAAACGGATGTATCTTCGCCAATAATTGTCAGAAGTTAGAATTTCTTTCAACATTATGAAGCCTTTTTTATAAATTTTGACTGTGCATCAAAAGCTGAAAATATGTAGTCTCGAAGTCATTTCGAGAAATCGACGTTTTAAGTTTCTGTTTCCAAATTCAAACGGATGTATCTTCGCCAATAATTGTCAAAAGTTAGAATTTCTTTCAACACTATGAAGCCCTTTTTATATATTTTGATTCTGCATCAAAAGCTGAAAATATGTAGTCTCGAAGTCATTTCGAGAAATCGACGTTTTAAGTCTCTGTTTCCAAATTCAAACGGATGTATCTTCGCCAATAATTGTCAGAAGTTAGAATTTCTTTCAACATTATGAAGCCCTTTTTATATATTTTGACTGTGCTTCAAAAGCTAAAAATATGTAGTCTCGAAGTCATTTCGAGATATTGGCGTTTTAGGTTTATTTTCCCAAATTCAAACGGATGTATCTTCGCCAATAATTGTCAGAAGTTAGAATTTCTTTCAACATTATGAAGCCCTTTTTATATATTTTGACTGTGCATCAAAAGCTGAAAATATGTAGTCTCGAAGTCATTTCGAGAAATTGACGTTTTAGTTTCTGTTTCCAAATTCAAACGGATGTATCTTCGCCAATAATTGTCAGAAGTCAGAATTTCTTTCAGCATTATGAAGCCCTTTTTATATATTTTGACTCTGCATCAAAAGCTGAAAATATGTAGTCTCGAAGTCATTTCGAGAAATTGACGTTTTAAGTTTCGGTTTCCAAATCAACCGGGATGTATCTTCGCCAATAATTGTCATCAGTTAGAATTTCTTTCAAACATTATGAAGCCCGTTTTATATATTTTGACTCTGCTTCAAAAGCTGAAAATATGTGGTCGCGAAGTCATTTCGAGAAATTGACGTTTTAAGTTTCGGTTTCCAAATTCAACCGGATGTATCTTCGCCAATAATTGTCAGCAGTTAGAATTTCTTTCAACATTATGAAGCCCTTTTTCTTTATTTTGACTCTGCATCAAAAGCTGAAAATATGTAGTCTTGAAGTCATTTCGAGAAATTGACGTTTTAAGTTTCTGTTTCCAAATTCAAACGGATGTATCTTCGCCAATAATTGTCAGAAGTCAGAATTTCTTTCAACATTATGAAGCCCTTTTTATATATTTTGATTCTGCATCAAAAGCTGAAAATATGTAGTCTCGAAGTCATTTCGAGAAATCGACGTTTTAAGTTTCTTTTTCCAAATTCAAACGGATGTATCTTCGCCAATAATTGTCAAAAGTTAGAATTTCTTTCAACATTATGAAGCCCTTTTTATATATTTTGATTCTGCATCAAAAGCTGAAAATATGTAGTCTCGAAGTCATTTCGAGAAATCGACGTTTTAAGTTTCTGTTTCCAAATTCAAACGGATGTATCTTCGCCAATAATTGTCAGAAGTTAGAATTTCTTTCAACATTATGAAGCCCTTTTTATATATTTTGACTCTGCTTCAAAAGCTGAAAATATGTAGTCTCGAAGTCATTTCGAGAAATTGACGTTTTAAGTTTCTGTTTCCAAATTCAAACGAATGTATCTTCGCCAATAATTGTCACAAGTTAGAATTTCTTGCAACATTATGAACCCCTTTTTATATATTTTGATTCTGCATCAAAAGCTGAAAATTTGTAGTCTCGAAGTCATTTCGAGAAATTGACGTTTTAAGTTTCTGTTTCCAAATTCAAACGGATATATCTTCGCCAATAATTGTCAGAAGTTAGAATTTCTTTCAACATTATGAAGCCCTTTTTATATATTTTGACTGTGCTTCAAAAGCTAAAAATATGTAGTCTCGAAGTCATTTCGAGAAATTGACGTTTTAAGTTTCTGTTTCCAAATTCAAACGGATGTATCTTCGCCAATAATTGTCAGAAGTTAGAATTTCTTGCAACATTATGAACCCCTTTTTATATATTTTGATTCTGCATCAAAAGCTGAAAATATGTAGTCTCGAAGTCATTTCGAGATATTGGCGTTTTAAGTTTATTTTCCCAAATTCAAACGGATGTATCTTCGCCAATAATTGTCAGAAGTCAGAATTTCTTTCAACATTATGAAGCCCTTTTTATATATTTTGACTCTGCATCAAAAGCTGAAAATATGTAGTCGCGAAGTCATTTCGAGAAATTGACGTTTTAAGTTTCTGTTTCCAAATTCAAACGGATGTATCTTCGCCAATAATTGTCAGAAGTAAGAATTTCTTTCAACATTATGAAGCCCTTTTTCTATATTTTGACTCTGCATCAAAAGCTGAAAATATGTAGTCGCGAAGTCATTTCGAGAAATTGACGTTTTAAGTTTCGGTTTCCAAATTCAAACGGATGTATCTTCGCCAATAATTGTCAGAAGTTAGAATTTATTTCAACATTATGAAGCCCTTTTTATATATTTTGACTCTGCTTCAAAAGCTGAAAATATGTAGTCTCGAAGTCATTTCGAGAAATTGACGTTTTAAGTTTCGGTTTCCAAATTCAAACAGATGTATCTTCGCCAATAATTGTCAGAAGTTAGAATTTATTTCAACATTATGAAGCCCTTTTTATATATTTTGACTCTGCTTCAAAAGCTGAAAATATGTAGTCTCGAAGTCATTTCGAGAAATTGACGTTTTAAGTTTCTGTTTCCAAATTCAAACGGATGTATCTTCGCCAATAATTGTCAGAAGTTAGAATTTCTTTCAACATTATGAAGCCCTTTTTCTATATTTTGACTCTGCATCAAAAGCTGAAAATATGTAGTCGCGAAGTCATTTCGAGAAATTGACGTTTTAAGTTTCGGTTTCCAAATTCAAACGGATGTATCTTCGCCAATAATTGTCAGAAGTTAGAATTTCTTTCAACATTATGAAGCCCTTTTTAAATATTTTGACCCTGCATCAAAAGCTGAAAATATGTAGTCTCGAAGTCATTTCGAGATATTGGCGGTTTAAGTTTCTTTTCCCAAATTCAAACGGATGTATCTTCGCCAATAATTGTCAGAAGTTAGAATTTCTTTCAACATTATGAAGCCCTTTTTATATATTTTGATTCTGCATCAAAAGCTGAAAATATGTAGTCTCGAAGTCATTTCGAGAAATTGACGTTTTAATTTTCTGTTTCCAAATTCAAATGGATGTATCTTCGCCAATAATTGTCAGAAGTTAGAATTTCTTTCAACATTATGAAGCCCTTTTTTATATATTTTGATTCTGCATCAAAAGCTGAAAATATGTAGTCTCGAAGTCATTTCGCGAAATTGACGTTTTAAGTTTCTGTTTCCAAATTCAAACGGATGTATCTTCGCCAATAATTGTCAGAAGTTAGAATTTCTTGCAACATTATAAAGCCTTTTTTATATATTTTTACTCTGCATCATAAGCTGAAAATATGTAGTCCCGAAGTCTTTTCGAGAAATTGACGTTTTAAGTTTCTGTTTCCAAATTCAAACGGATGTATCTTCGCCAATAATTGTCAAAAGTTAGAATTTCTTTCAACATTATGAAGCCCTTTTTATATATTTTGGCTATGCATCAAAAGCTGAAAATTTGTAGTCTCGAAGTCATTTCGAGAAATTGACGTTTTAAGTTTCTGTTTCCAAATTCAAATGGATGTATCTTCGCCAATAATTGTCAGAAGTTAGAATTTCTTTCAACATTATGAAGCCCTTTTTATATATTTTGACTGTGCTTCAAAAGCTGAAAATATGTAGTCTCGAAGTCATTTCGAGAAATTGACGTTTCAAGTTTCTGTTTCCAAATTCAAACGGATGTATCTTCGCCAATAATTGTCAGAAGTTAGAATTTCTTGCAACATTATGAAGCCCTTTTTATATATTTTGATTCTGCATCAAAAGCTGAAAATATGTAGTCTCGAAGTCATTTCGAGATATTGGCGTTTTAAGTTTATTTTCCCGAATTCAAACGGATGTAACTTCGCCAATAATTGGCAGAAGTCAGAATTTCTTTCAACATTATGAAGCCCTTTTTATATATTTTGACTCTGCATCAAAAGCTGAAAATATGTAGTCTCGAAGTCATTTCGAGAAATTGACGTTTTAAGTTTCTGTTTCCAAATTCAAACGGATGTATCTTCGCCAATAATTGTCAGAAGTTTAGAATTTCTTTCAACATTATGAAGCCCTTTTTCTATATTTTGACTCTGCATCAAAAGCTGAAAATATGTAGTCGCGAAGTCATTTCGAGAAATTGACGTTTTAAGTTTCGGTTTCCAAATTCAAACGGATGTATCTTCGCCAATAATTGTCAGAAGTTAGAATTTATTTCAACATTATGAAGCCCTTTTTATATATTTTGACTCTGCTTCAAAAGCTGAAAATATGTTGTCTCGAAGTCATTTCGAGAAATTGACGTTTTAAGTTTCTGTTTCCAAATTCAAACGGATGTATCTTCGCCAATAACTGTCAGAAGTTAGAATTTCTTTCAACATTATGAACCCCTTTTTATATATTTTGATTCTGCATCAAAAGCTGAAAATATGTAGTCTCGAAGACATTTCGAGATATTGGCGGTTTAACTTTCTTTTCCCAAATTCAAACGGATGTATCTTCGCCAATAATTGTCAGAAGTCAGAATTTCTTTCAACATTATGAAGCCCTTTTTATATATTTTGACTCTGCATCAAAAGCTGAAAATATGTAGTCGCGAAGTCTTTTCGAGAAATTGACGTTTTAAGTTTCTGTTTCCAAATTCAAACGGATGTATCTTCGCCAATAATTGTCAGAAGTTAGAATTTCTTTCAACATTATGAAGCCCTTTTTATATATTTTGACTATGCATCAAAAGCTGAAAATATGTAGTCTCGAAGTCATTTCGAGAAATTGCCGTTTTAAGTTTCGGTTTCCAAATTCAAACGGATGTATTTTCGCCAATAATTGTCAAAAGTTAGAATTTCTTTCAACATTATGAAGCCCTTTTTAAATATTTTGACCCTGCATCAAAAGCTGAAAATATGTAGTCTCGAAGTCATTTCGAGAAATTGACGTTTTAAGTTTCTGTTTCCAAATTCAAACGGATGTATCTTCGCCAATAATTGTCAGAAGTTAGAATTTCTTTCAACATTATGAAGCCCTTTTTATATATTTTGATTCTGCATCAAAAGCTGAAAATATGTAGTCTCGAAGTCATTTCGAGAAATTGGCGTTTTAAGTTTATTTTCCCAAATTCAAACGGATGTATCTTCGCCAATAATTGTCAGAAGTCAGAATTTCTTTCAACATTATGAAGCCCTTTTTATATATTTTGACTCTGCATCAAAAGCTGAAAATATGTAGTCGCGAAGTCATTTCGAGAAATTGACGTTTTAAGTTTCTGTTTCCAAATTCAAACGGATGTATCTTCGCCAATAATTGTCAGAAGTTAGAATTTCTTTCAACATTATGAAGCCCTTTTTCTATATTTTGACTCTGCATCAAAAGCTGAAAATATGTAGTCGCGAAGTCATTTCGAGAAATTGACGTTTTAAGTTTCGGTTTCCAAATTCAAACGGATGTATCTTCGCCAATAATTGTCAGAAGTTAGAATTTATTTCAACATTATGAAGCCCTTTTTATATATTTTGACTCTGCTTCAAAAGCTGAAAATATGTAGTCTCGAAGTCATTTCGAGAAATTGACGTTTTAAGTTTCTGTTTCCAAATTCAAACGGATGTATCTTCGCCAATAACTGTCAGAAGTTAGAATTTCTTTCAACATTATGAACCCCTTTTTATATATTTTGATTCTGCATCAAAAGCTGAAAATATGTAGTCTCAAGACATTTCGAGATATTGGCGGTTTAACTTTCTTTTCCCAAATTCAAACGGATGTATCTTCGCCAATAATTGTCAGAAGT